>NC_079441.1:48855314-48967814 GCF_903798145.1 Danio aesculapii | reverse complement strand
TAAATAAAAGCATTTCTCACCTGCCACCAAAGCCTTGGCTAAACTAAAGAAAAACAAGAAGCACAACTGAGACAAGAAGAATTGGCTTTATTTACATTGGTTAAGGTGTTTCATAGAAAACAGAGAAAAAAGACAATTTAAAACAGTGGACGGTTTGGTAGACAAAGTTACTCAATGTCTTTGAAACCAAACCAAGGTCGCAAATAATAAAAAGAGAAGGATGGTCACATTTATAGCATACATCACTGTACTGTACGTCTACAGAAATGTCAGGCCCTGCCTGAACAGATATGCCAACAGTGCACACATTCATATCATAGATACTGTATCTAAGTTGTGTACAATTCCCTTAATTTACATCTTAATTTTCTCTGCACTCGATGAGCCTTGGTTACAATAATTTGTTATTTGACTTTTCCCCCTAGTCATAATCCCTACCAAAATGTTTAACACAATATGTGAGACACATTCTCGTCATGAATTGTAACAGTGAAAAAATATGCTTACATTCATATACATACATTTGTACTCATCAAACAATGTTCCACAGTCACCTGTTCTCAGTGATGTGTAGAGTATACAATAATGATAACTACTCAAGACAACCTGTTATACTCTAACCTAGTAAAATAATATACTGATTGAATACATGAAATGCTGTTGTTTTATAAACAATAGCCAAAAGGTGAAGTATACTACACATTAGTTCGCATGAAAAATATATCTAAAATATAACAGATTATATATACGTGTGTATTTATTTATTTACAGAAAGTGCAAGGAGGCACTTTAATGAGAACATTTTAAGATTCTGGTGCAAAAGAGGAATCTTGATTGTTTTGCTATTAAACAATATAGATACTATCAAATAAATGGTGCATGCTTAACGATAGATCTCAAATCTGTCATCTTATTTTTCTGTTAAAATAACATGCTAACAACCTGAGCACCAAACACATGAGGGCCAATAAAGAATCCATTCAACTGGACTTATTATCCGAGCATCCAAGAAGGCTCCTCTGAGAATAACTATCAGTGATCTAGCATCCAAATAAATGGGATTTCATTTAATATTATCGTCTTCTCTCTGCACAGTTTGCAGTTGATGTCTTCAAGGCAAGATTGCAACTTAGCAAATAAACATATAAATAAATCGACAGCTTAACAAAGCACACAGATACGTACAAAACCTACCACACATGCAAGTCCCTTCAATCAAACCATTTCACTCCACAAGCCAACAGTATATCACAACCAACAGTCCTCGCAGATAACGCCAATCATCTCGATGTCTGATCGCTCTCTAATTGCTGACGTGGCAATTACGTTGAGCGGCATCTAAAAATAAGTGGCAGCATTTGGAGGCAAACCACTATTTTCGAACCTCTAAGTACATTGGTAAGCTCTTATAAGAGGCTGATCTGGAGTGCCGCTACCAAGGGTTAATCCACCTAAGCCAAACCAGTCAAAGGTATGGTCAGCAAACAAGCTGCACTTCTGTCTACCTGCCACTAGTGGTGCTCTAAGGTCAGTCTGGGGTCCCAGGCTGGACAAGCCCATGTAAGCGATAGCCTTAAGGCAGCAGTTTATAGACCAAGTATCAATCCCAAGACTGTGTATATATATACTACCAGCAGCAGCTACATTCTTTTCCCTTTGTATTTCAGATGTACTGAGATTGTTATACAAAAAAACAGGTGTTTGTGCATGTGAAAAGTTTTGTTGAAAGTTCTGACTGTTTATATGCATAGAGCATTTGGTTTTCAGCAGAAAGGATAAGCTTGTGGGACTCAGGATAAGGCGGAGCTGGATCTGTGTGCTGTGTTACTCGCGAATCCATGGTTCCTCCTCAACAAGTGAGAACTCCGCAGGGGAGCCATTTGAGGCCAAGGTTACCTGAAAGCAATTATCAGGGACAACTAACTGTTGGACCAAGGCACAGTTAAAATGCATTAACCGGTGCTAACTAAACTGTTAATGGTTTGGAGCAGAGAATCCAGGTGGTTTGATATTTAAACAGCACAATTTATAATTCCAAATTCACAGAAATGTACCCACCACAAGACAGATAATAATTAGCTGCAGCGGGATTCCTTACAGAATGCTGAAAGTCTGAATGCAGATGGAGAAAATCATTTGAATCATTGTAAACTTTGCATTCTTTTTATTTCCTAATTTTAAGTGAATCTCTGTCCAAAGCTAGTCTTCTAAAGGGGGTGTGAAAAAGTGCCACGCGTGCTACCACACAAACCTATGCATCTGTGAAACACAGGGTCGAACTGTCTACTCAAGTCAAGTGAAAAGAGGCATGAATTCAAAAAAAAAGAGAAAGAAAACAATGCCGTTTTCTTACTGATGGATAATTGTCACTTTTCTGTCAAGCTTAAAAACATTGAGCTTGAAAGAAATGAAATAGCAGCTTTTGTCTTTGAATTTGATTCGCTGATTTGACTCACTTTTTATTTTTACTCGACAAAAGGCAGCTTGCCTAAAGATATTTTCTGTACTCTCCAAAAAATAAAGGTTCCAAAAAGGGCTTTTTTTTTTTTTACAGTGATGGCATTGAAGTACTATTTTGGGTTTCCCAAAGAACCTTTCAAAGATCATTTTTAACTAAATGTGAATGCAATTTTAAAGGGATGCTTCACCCAAAAACAATCTCAGTTTTGAGAAAGAAGACTTTTTTCGAAGATATTATATTGGCATCTGGTAGCCACAGTATGTTATAATAGTAGCAATGGCTACTGGTTTCATTCAGTCATTCATTCATTCATTCACAGCCTGGTTTATACTTCAGCATCGAGTGATCGATGTGATCCACGGCACATGCCTTGCGCGTTGCTGTGTATTTGTACTTCTGCATGCTGTTTGTGTTGCTCTGCAGTAACACTACCGAAACGCTAGCAGGCAGTAGGTTTTAATGTTCTTCTATGTCGAGTTTCTTCTCTGGTGTTTTGATTTTTTCTGAACGCTACCTTAATGTACAAGAAGCTAAAACTTTAATCATAAAGTAAATACAAAGCAAAAGTTTCCATCTGGAGCTCTTTCACGGTACTTCAATATTGGAAACACTCGCTCTAACGGGTTTGTGTGGCTCTCACCCCCACTCACACTTATCAGTGCTGCCAAGCCGACCAATCACAGAGCTTGCACTACTTGTCATTGCAAAGTGCAGTTACATTTTTTGAGAGGTGCGTCTGAGCATCGGCTTCACCCATGGCTAGGGCTATGCAACCACATGAAGACTACGCCAGAGCATACGTGTGCGCTTGATGCAGAAATATAAATCAGCCTTAAGTCTCTATTTCAGGGGTCGCCACAGCGGAATAAACCTGTAACTATTCCGGCATATGTTTTACACAGCGGATGCTCTTCCAGCTGCAACCCATCACTGGGAAATACCTATACACTCTCATTCACACACACACTCATACACTAAGGCCAATTTAGTTTATCCAATTTACCTAAAGCGCATCCAATTCACCTAGCGCATGCCTTTAGACTGTGGGAGAAACCAGAGCACCCAGAGGAAAACCACGCCAACACGGGGAGAACATGCAAACTTCATACAGAAATGCCAACTGGCCCAGCTGGGACTCGAACCAGAGACCTTCTTGCTGTGAGGCGACAGTGCTTACCACAGTGCTGCCATGACTGGTTTCACACATTAAAAAAAAAAAACTAATAAAGGTTTGGAACCACCTGAGGTGAGTAAATGCTGAGTAAATGCTCACTTTGGGTGAAGTTATCCCTTTAATAATCTAGCATTTTGCACAATCAATATAATTTGTGCGATGGTTAAAGGTTATTCATAAAACCATCAATGCCAATAAACATCCTTTAATTTTTAAAGTGTACACATACAACTGCCAAATTCGTCAAATCTAACCACTGATATGGGCAAAGCCTGCCCAAAACTGCTATTTCACCAAGTACCAGAACAAATAAATAAACAATATTTATTTATTCCTTCATATCATTTAATCTCTTGTGCATTCACATCAGGAATGACCAAAAATACAAAAGAGTAAAAAAATAAAACAATATCACAATGATACATAGAAAGTTGGGGAGAGAAAAGAAAGCATCTACATACAGGTTCTATGTCAGTGAGAGTGAAATGTACCTTGCAGTCATCTATTTGGATCGGCTGACAGGAGTTGTGATATACACCGTGGTTAGAGTTATTCTCATAATAGGACTGTGTCTTGGCCATCTCGAAGTCATCTGGCCGAATCTGCTGCGCATCAAACATGTCAAGCTCATCTTTGGAGAGGTGGTACACGATTCCTGCCCCATATGAGTCGCCAATGACATTGACTGATGTTCGGAAGCGATCCCTGTTTGATAAAGCAGAAGGAAACAAAGAGGTGCCACATCTCTCAAGGCTAAACGACATCTAAATGACATTTTGGCTTGTCCTAACATGAAACGCAAATGTCTAAATATGTCATGAGATTTTAATTAATGCTACAACCTAAAATGAGCCATACTCTTGATTGGCCAACCCACGCTCATTCTGAAAACGTACCACTCTATACATTTCTGAAGATCGCCAAGTACATCCCAGCTTTTTTTGCAGTTTTTGTTTTCGTGAATTCACCAGAGGCCGCTGCGTATTTTAGGTCTCAAATTTCTCTCGCAAGTGCAATTCGTTCCTGCTGTTCTCACGTTATCCACTAGAGGCCACTGTGGACTGACTGACTGACTGACTGATTGATCGACTGACCCACCCTACTCCATCTCTAAACCCAACTAATAGTGTTTTCAAAAGCACTGATTGACCCGCCCACAAACTTCCCTAAATCCAACCGACAGTTTTCAAAAGCCATCCAGAAAAAGAAAAGCCCTCGTCTGATTTTTACCAGATTGTTGCTTTTTTGTGTTTTCAGATTTTATCACATTCTCACCTTGATATTTACTTGTTTATTTTATTTTTTGGCTTCTGTTTTTGTCTTACCCGCTTTCTGGAACCGTTCTTTACAGGACATAAACCCTGTCTCAAGTCTGCTGACGTACATGGCGAGCTACTGAGCAAACTGGTAACAGCAGGAAAGCCGTCCATATGAAGGTAAGTGGTCAGCTGGTAAGCGCGAAAAGGAACCCGTAGCATTCATTTTAAAGATGAAAGGCAGCCATACGTAGCTCTGACTAAATAATTTGTGATCTCCAGAAACGTATATAGGGCTACGTTTTCAGAATGAGTCTATATTTTTTTTCACAGCTATTGCTTAAAGTAACATCTGAGATTGCTTTAACTTACAGAAGCCAGTCGACTGCTACCAGTAAACTGATGTCTTGAGTCGGCAGTCCAACAGCTGTCAAGATCAGAAGCATGGTCACCAGACCAGCACTGGGAATACTGGCTGCTCCAACACTAGCCAGAGTGGCCGTCAGGCTACAAACAAAAAGGAAATATGTTTTTGATAAAACTAGCTGCACAGTAAAATGAAAAGTGACATTAATTAATGTTAACAGGTCTTATGACGTGTAGTTGGTGCAATGTGTGTACATGGTTTAAGTTAGAAAACACACAATTTTCCCCACAGACCGTCCATTATTGTTGCTCGTCTCTCTTTCTGAAATGTGTTTATCTTTACACAGCTCATGAAACTGAAAAGTACACAGTGTTCAGATTAGACTATTCATAAACTATTCATTGTATTGTTATTGGCACCTAACGAGCACCCAACGCAATCTCATGACAACTCGCAACTTTTTTTTTAAAATGGTTAATTGTTATTTATTTGTATGATCTAAATCATATATGTTTGTACAAATTTCTCAATCTCCAATGAGGGATAGGGTTTGGACTGGGGTTTGGGGCCACAAACAGCATCTCCACAGCATGTGAGATTAAAAACTATGCTTTCTTTTCTTTGGGTGACAATCTTCACACCAAATGGTGTAAGTTTAATAAGATGTTTTAATAATTAATTTTAGGAAGGTGTGGATGTTTTCAGTTTCATAAAGAATAGTTTGATATAGAGATAATCTTTGAGACTTAATGGATATTATACATGGACAAAGAACTTGTAAAAAGACAAAGAAAAAAAAACGTTCAATCAAATGTAAATCACCAGCGCTATACCAGATAAGTTTGGTGCTGTGGCCAAATATCTTCAAATATCTAGCAAAGAAGGTCTGCACTCGGTAATTGGTTAAATAGATTACAGGAGAAAGGAAAAACAACCATTTCGGCTGTGTGACTTCATCAGTGTCAAAAAAAACATTAAATGGTGCCATTTCACCCTATTTAATAAAAGACATTGTACCTACTGGAAAAAAAAATTGTGAACTCAAATTTGATTGTAGCTAAACTTGTTCTGACGGAGTTGAAGCAGATTTCTAGTTTTCGATAAGACTTGCATCAGACCGTATTAGGCAAAAATAAATGCTGAAATTAAGTGTTTCAGATGATATATCCTCAAAAAGGTGTTGTTTGTAGTATGTATCACCTACACTACACCACAACCCTACTGAAAGCAGAAAAAATATACAGCTTAGATTTTGACTTGGCTGCTGGTTTAAGCTTGTTTGTTCCTATTCATGTGCAGGTTCTTGCTGGTTCATTGCTGGTCATGAGCTGGTCAGGGGTAAAGTCTAGATCGGATACGCGGCTGGCCGGAAGAGCGATATGTACATAAATATAGCAGCATTTTTTTATGACACTGTACAGGTATAACAATAATATTTACAGTACTGTGACGGTTGGGTTTATGGTTGGGGTTGGAGTTGGGGTTGACATTAATAAAATGCAATAAATGGGAAATTTTATAAATAATATAAATATTTCTCGTTAACTTCCGGCCGCAACAATATCCGATCTAGCAACAACCCTGGTCAGGACCAGCAAAGAACAAGCTTCATTCAGCTCATCACCAGCAAGAAGCAATTTATGCTGGGAATACATGCTGTAGTTTTGGTCCAGTTTTGAGTTGGATTCTGACTCGTCTTTGAATCATACTAAATTTAAGCTTTGATGTGCATCATTTGTCATGGTTCATGCAGTGTACCGATTGGTATTAAGGATATTTTGGTCAGGCCTCATGAGGCAACTGAACTTTTTGGAAGTTTTTGTGCCCTCACTACACCTGCGTGAATACAGAACTAAAAACACACACACATACTTCTGGGGTTCACATGGGTGCAATGGTATGAGATTAAAGCATAGTTTTTCAGAATGTAAAGAAACAATTAAAAATGTTTGATATTCTGTTCATATATTTGTAATTACAGATTTGATTAGAAAACTGCTACTGAACAATTGAACCTTATAGTGTGTGCAAATTGTAAACTTTTGTGCTTTACATTGCATGTGATCTTCCCGTACAGTGTGCGTTGATACTTTGCTGAAATCGAATGGAAATTGCACAGTGTATGCCTAGCCTTAAACCAGCAGCCACATGTTAAACCCTACCTTACCAGCATACGCTGTATTTTCTAGCAGGGAATCTAAATCAAACCAAGTGTTATCAAAAACAAATATGACACAAAACTGCATTTGCATTATTTTTGTTATTATTTTCACAGTGTCTTACCTACCGAGCAAAATATGTCATAAAAGTAGTTCATATGGAGATACGTGGCACAAATGAAGCTTATTGTTTATGTTGAGGTCTTGACGAACCAACAAATTAATAAATAAATAAAATTAAAGGCTTATTTGTCTATGATCTGCTCATGAAATCATATTTTGTTGGTATTTTTCATGCCTCCTAGTATACATTTGATCTAGAAATTGGACTGAAGCATGTGTTTGCGGTATTTAGAATGAGCATGAGCAATGAATGAGCAACAAAAATATTGTTGCGGTACAAACAATGTACTGTAAAGTTCCACTAACATTTTTTTTGTCTAGAAATGTGCTCTTACCTGACTGTCACGATCTGACCAGGATCAAGTTCTATTCCATTCATCTGGGCAATAAAGATAGCGGCTACAGCCTCATAAAGCGCAGTACCGTCCATGTTGATGGTTGCTCCAACAGGTAACACGAATCGCGTCACTCTTTTGTCAATACCCAGATTTTCTTCCAGACAGCGGAAAGTGACAGGTAATGTGCCAGCACTACAAAAGTTGCATATCAATGTTTGAGACACAACCAATCATAACAAACTAAACTGTTTAATTTAACGCGTGTCATACAAATATCTAACGGGGAAAAAAACACAATTAAAGGAAAGTGACTAACCTGGAAGCTGTTCCTAAGGCGGTGACCCAAGCTTGGAAAAGTCCCATGAAGAATTTGAATGGGTTTTTCCGAACGATTACAAAATATATTAAGGGAAGAAATATGCCTCCATGAATAATGAGTCCGACGATGACCGTGACCATGTACATGCCCAGTTGTTTGGCCACCACTTCCAGATCATTAATGGAGATGATCTTCCCACAGATCAGACATGCAATACCAATGGGGGAATACCTGTGACAGGACAGAGACACAAATTAACAGCTAAACTACAGATTCAACAGGAAGTAAAGTCGTCGGTTTACTACACTTAAAGGAAACAAATTAAGTTAAATCATTAAAAACACACTGCAAAAGGAAATGGTAACACTAGTTTAAGTATTAACACTATTAACTACTAGCTTATTACATGTTTATTATTAAGATATTGGCTTTTTATTAGTACTTATAAATAATGATCTTATTCTACATCTCTAATCCTACCCAATACCTAAACCTAAAACTATTATTAAGCAGCCGATTAGGAGATTATTGAGATAAAAGTCTTAGTCAAGGGTTTGTTAATAGAAATTATACCATGCAGTAAAGCTGACCAAATAAATTAATGTTTTTATCCAGCAAAGGTCCATTAAAACAAAATCAATTAATCAATCAAATATTTGTATTCAGCAGTGATGCATTAAACTGAACAGCATTTCTGAAAATGCATATATAATATAACATTTATAATAAAGGGAAAAATCACAGTATCACAATTGCCACACACTAATTCCAAGTATATGTATATAGTTAATATTGACAAATGTGTTCTAACACACCCAAAAGACAAATCAGAATAATGTTTGAAGGATTGTTTGACACTTAAGTGCTGCAAAACTTTTTTAGAAATAGAAATAAAAATATTAAAAGGTATTTTAAACTAATTATGCTTCACAATCTTATGTCATTTTGTTTTTATCAAATAAATTCAGACTTGGTCATAAGAGATGTGTTTAAAAATAATTCTATTACCCAAAAGTTTCAATTGTAGTGTACAATAAAGTATAAATATAGTATTAAGTGTACAGTTGTCAAAGGTTTTTCAAAATTTTTCTAAGACAGGAATGTTGCAGAGACCCGTAAGAAATGTGATGGTGGGGGAAAAAATGTTTGTAAGAAAAAAAAATAGGTGGGAGAAAAAAAAACTGAGCGATAGGAAAATATTTATTTTTAAAGTTTTTGCGTTTCTTCGCAAAACCTTCGTTGTTCCACAAACAATTCCTGTTCACTTCATACATGTCAACCCTCCCGTTTTTGCCGGGTTCTACTGTATTTTAATTGAACTGAATTCAATTTATATTTATTTGTATAGCGCTTTTACAATGTAGATTGTGTCAAAGCAGCTGAACATAGAAGTTCTAGTACACTAAAACTGTCAGTTCCAGTTTTCAGAGTTTAAGTTTAGTTTAAGTTTAATTTTTACGATTCTATCCCGTTATCATCTCGTTTAAGTATTTTCCCATATTTCTCTCATACATTTAATCTTGAAAGCACACTTAAATTAATGTGAAAATGTCTGCATTCACTTTCTTTAAAAAATTTCAGAAAAAACTATGGTACAATGTTGTACCAAAGAAGGTACAAACCCTTGTCCACTGGGGCAGTACCTTTTAATGGAACATAATTGTACCTTAAGACAAAGAAACAAATTTGTACCATTGCAGTTTGTACCTTTAATGACATGATTTGTACCATGGGAAACCAAAATGTACCTTTGGTTTTTAAAAGTTGCAGATACAATATTGTGCCTTCATCAAAGGTACAAATCTGATCCATGAAGGTTCCACAACAGTGACAAGACACTTTGTACCTTAACAATGTCAAAATGCTTACCAAACATTTATTTAAAATGCCTTAAATGTTTAGTTTACAATACCTATAGTTTTACCAGTTGTTTTGTATTACTGTATTATATAACTTAAAACTTAATGTTTTTGAGTTTCTTTAAACATATGCTTATTAAAATTATGATTCATGTTTTAATATGGAAGTTATTCATAAAATCACTTTGCCTTTCCAGTATTTTATTTTTCCAGTATTTATTTTCATAAGTATTGTAATCAAGAAGGAGTTGTCCAACACTTTTGTACCTTTTTTATGAGAACAATTGTGTACCTTCATTTTAGTTGTACCATAAAAACTACCGAACAGCATCATAAGAGGTCTTTTCTGTACCATATAAGGTACAACTTTTACAAAGGTACAAAACTGTTCCTTAAGGAACATCATTTGTACCACTGTGCACCTTTTTTCTGAGAGTGTATTAAAGCCGTGAGTCAATCGTCACCCTTCCTATACCTCATCGAAGAAGGTGAAGGTGAAAAGTGAAGAGCAGCAATTGAATCTCTCATTTTGTCTTGTTTGATAACAGAGGTGTCCCTTTAAGAATGCACAGATCTACGTATAGATAGCATTCGATTACTTTAGTAACTGTTTGTGCTCATTTAAGATAAAATGAGTTGTGTTTCAAATAAAACACACAAGACGGATGTATGTTTACATATAATTAAGTGCATTCTGTTTAAACAAACGCCCAAATCCCAAAGTGTCCTGCTCTTTAGCTCCTCTAAATGGCGTGTACACTCTCAGAAATAAAGGTATGCGATCTGTCACTGGGGTGGTACCTTTTTGAAAGGTACAAATTTGTACCTAAAAGGTCCATATTAATACCTTAAGGGTACATATTAGTACTTAAGAAATACAAAAGTGTTCTTCTTAAAATTTGTAGGTACTAATATGTATCCTTGAGGTATTAATATGGACCTTTTAGGTACAAATTTGTACCTTTCAAAAAGGTACCACCCCAGTGACAGATCGCATACCTTTATTTCTGAGAGTGTACAGAAACAATCTGGAATCAGTTTATCAGATGGAGCACGTCTGTCAGTCAGCTCTTATACATGCACTCCCTGATTCAGAGGATGCATATGAAGGGCGATGATCGATGCACAGCTTTAATGGAAAGAAAGTGAATTCAGACATTTTTATAATAATTTCAACATGCTTTCAAGAGTAAAAATATGAGAGAAATATGGGAAAATACGTAATGATATTATAACAGCGGGATAGAACGGTAAAATACGGGAGAATCCTGGGAAAAACGAGAGGGTTTACATGTATGAAGTGTACAGAAAGTGTTTGTAGAACATCATTTTTACGAGGGAACACAAAACTTTGCGAGGGAACGCAACAACTTAATAATATATATATATTTCTCCATCACTCTTTTTTTCTCCCACCCATTTTTTTTCCACCCATTTTTCCCCCTTATTCCTGTCCCTTCCGGGTCTCCGTAGTAATGAGTGTTGTTTAAAAGTTTTAGAACTTGTTGATCCACTTGAAATGTCAACTACTATATGCATTGCAAAAGTGATTAAAGTGACTTTAAAAAAATTAGTAAACCCACTGCTTTAAAGGCAATAAGTTGATTTTACTTACAAAAAGGCATACATTGACTTAACCTTTAATTTGTCAACTTAACAATTATAAGGTTACATGTTTAGTCAACATGTTTTTATTTAGTAAAATCAACTAATCGCTTTTTACAGTGTACTTTATATGTCACAGTAGATAAATCAGTCCAAAAAAATTGTATGAAACGTAATTATTGTGATTAAAATCATAAACACTGACCACATGATCATGCCGACAAGCCTCATAACGATTTCATTGAGAACGTTGAAGAAATCAACCATCAGTTTGGCCTTTTCTCCCATCTTTCCCATGCAAATCCCAAATGCCACAAAGAACCCAATGAGACCTACAAGAACACACAATATCACCATCTTAATGTGATACACATTACTGGCCTTTTCATGCATATATCATAAAACCAAAGCCGTTTGATACCTAACACATTCATTCCGCTCTTGAACTGAAGAGATTTCTTGATCACATATTTCGCTGCACCCTTGGTAACATTTCGTCCAAACCGAGTTGGAGGTGGAGGAGGAGCGATTTCCACCTTATTAGTAACAGTCTGGATCTAAAAGACATTTAATATGAATTATTCAGACATTGAATATTAACGAGAGACCATTAACCAATAAAAAATTTACAGTGTAAGTTAAATGGGTGGAGATCAAATGGATGAAATCAAGGCACTCTAGGAACACACACCTGCTGGAAACAAGCCTGAACAAGATTTTCTGGAAACAGATTTCGGATGAGATCAAAGAAGGCATCTAAACTGGACACTTCGTCATTCTTTTTGCCCTCGCCCAGGTTTGCCTTGAGTTTGGGGTTTCCAGGGTGGATGAGAAGCACCAGAATCACACCCAGCACAGCTGCGATGATGGTGGTGGACATGTAGTAAATCATGGCTCTTGTGCCCAGGCGGCCACTCGACTTCGCATCCAAACCTGCTAAACCTAAAAGAAATAATAATAATAATAAATATATTACAAACACCAGCAAAGTGTTACAGCCATCAATACATTTTCATCCCATAAACAAATCTGATCCATGGAAATTTATGTACATTTCGTATATGAGATAGTTAAAGGTCCCATGAAATGTGCATTTTTATTTGATGTTTGACATAATCTCAACCGTAACACGAAGAGAGGGCGGACATATATAGAGTAGCTCCTCCCCCTTTAAAAAAAGCCAATACCATTTTGCTCTGCTAGTGAGAGTGATTGAGCTCAAGTGCATCAAATGAAAAGCAAATGACCTGCGTCTTGATAGTGTGCGGGGCATGTCAGATACTACAGAGCATTTGATTGGTTCTGATTTGATTAGAAACTAGTGTGAGGTGACGTGAATAAAGCTGTTGATGGGGCGGAAGGGACAAACTACAAGCTTTACAATTTTTTATATCAGTTTTATATCTTCTAAACGTGAATTTTCTTGTCTAAATGTGATTGTTTTGGGCGAATCTAACTTGTAGATATCCTGAAAACCAATAACCCTGATAATAACATCTAAAAAACTTAATTTTAATGTCATGGGACCTTTAATATTTGGATTTCACATATATAAAATGTCATATATGCTTTGAAATATTGCAAAAATGAAAATTTACATATTTATTTAAACCTTTGGAGTTACAACTTTGGTTGTACAATTTTTTTGAAGATTTAGGCATGGTCAATATGGGCGATTGGCCATTGGCACTTTCATAACCCCCACCTCCCTCTTTCGTGAGGGCGGCACTATCGTCATTTGCCTAGAGTGCCAGTTAAGCTTGCGATGGTCCTTGATATAGTTATATTTATGTTCATGTATGGTCATATATGAATACAAATATAAAAGTATAGCTAATATTTTATAAATAGATATAGTTGATGTCCACATTACTAATCTGAATTCTTTTTTAACAGAGCAAGGAGTTTTTACAGTTTGTCTGATAATATTTTACTTTCGCTTCTTTTATTTTTGCTAGAATAAAAGCAGTTTTATTATGTTTAAAAATGGTCAATATTTTTAGCCCCCTTAAGCAATATATATTTTTCAATTGTCTACTGAACAAACCACTGTTATACAATGACTTGCCCAATTACCCTAACTTGCCTAATTAACTTAAGTATCTTAGTTAAGCCTTTAAATGGCACTTTAAGCTAAATACTAGTATCTTGACCAATATCTAGTCAAATATTAAGTGCTGTCATCATGGCAAAGATTAAATAAATCAGTTATTACAACTATTATGTTTAGAAATGTGTTGTAAAAATCTTCTTTCTATTAAATGGAAATTGGGGAAAATATAAAGAAGGCGTATTAATAAACAGAGCTAATAATTTTGACTATGTGTAATTCCAATGGTTGAAAATATATCTATATATATACTTAAACAGACATATTTGCAATATTTTGAAATATATAATGCATATATGACATATATTTTAAATACTGTATGTGAACTCTGAATATGCACTATATGTATGGTATATTTGTAATTAGCATATATTGGCATATATAAAATTTCTATATGGGACAAAGCTTCCATGCATTCCTTTTTTAACTATATCATTGTATGCTGTTTTGTACACAGAGGTTATTACTCTGGTTTGGTTTCATAGTTATTGCTGTGATTTGTGAATGAGTAATATATTAGGAATTTGCATTCAATTTTTTTATTTTCTCCATTTGTAACATGTTGAAACGTGTTGCACTCATAAACCACTGAAACTGATCCACCCTTAATAAACAGGCATACTTTTTTATCTTTACTGAATTACAAAGAAAAGGCTAAAATGACAAACAAAAGCAGAATAAATACAAATTATTAATGTAATTTATTAAAAAGTAATTGCATATTTTAGTAAGCGAAAAGTTATAATATTTCTAATCTTTAAAACAATTCTGAAAGCATTTTTTAATATTAAATTATAAAAGTTTTAATCATTACATTATTATTTTTTGTGACATAATTAATTGCTGATGCATTGGTTTTCATGCTGGTCCTTCAGAGTACACACACACATACAAGAACACAAGAACAAGGCATTTTTGTTGTGTGTTGTTAGCATGGCTGGAGGTGTTTTACATATTTCTCTCTCTCTCTTTTTTGTGCAACATGTTTAAACTTTCTGCTTATAAACCACTGAAACTGATCCACCCTTAATAAAGTGATATGCTTGAAATGCAGACAATGAATTCAAGTATCAAACCTACTAATCAAAGTGTTAATTCAAACCAATTACATTACCAATTATATATTTACAATATATATCCGCATATATAGCTAGTATATAAATGTACATAGCTAGCCAACATTTAAATATATATATATATATATATATATATATATATATATATATATATATATATATATATATATATATATATATATATATATATATATATAATTTATAAAAAAATTTTTACAATACAATTTTTTATTAATAAATTTACTGATGAATATGGTTTTATGTTAGTTTACTAGCATAGAAAATAATAATATAGAAAACAAATAAAACGGATATTGACAGCACAATGTAGCCTGGCTGGAGGTGTTTATGTAAAACCATACCTGTGATCAAACTTGAGATGATCAGTGGCAAAATGACCATTTTTAACATCCTCATCAAAATGTCACCAGGGAATGCAATGACCATGATGACATCAGCGGGCAGTGGTGATGCGTACCGCAGTAAAATACCAACTACTGAACCAGTGATCACACCTGAGGGCCACACAGAGGAACATCAAGAACAGGAGATTCAATTCATTTACTGCTAATATACATACATAAAGATTTTTACAGTAAGATATACTAGTCAGCATTTAAACTACACTAGTATGAGTGAACACTACAATACATTAAAAATCTTTGAAAATGTGTCTTTTATTTAACAAACGATCTAATGGTTTGGCCACGACAAGAAAATATGGTGACTCTTTAGATTAGGGAACACATTTTTCACTATTAATTACTTTTTATTATTATAAGCATGTGAATTACTAATATATTGGTTACAGTATATATAAACGATTATTAAACACTTGGTAATCTCATACCTGAACATATCTACAATAACAATTACCTTACTTTCAATCTAGTAAGCAGTATTTAGAAAACTCTTGGTCAAAATGTATTCAGTAATCTAAAGGGTTATCATTAGGGCCAGACGGAATCTGCGGACCTTTATTTCTGCTGTTTCTGCAGAGAATTTTGGTAAAAATCTGCGATTTTGGGGGTATCATAACTAAAACCTTAATATATGAAATAAAAAGTAATACCTTTTTAATTTTTATTTAATGTTTAAAATGCAAATCCAATTAGATCCACTTTATTTGATAAACAAAGTCTCTCATATAATACCTCTACTAAAAGATAGAAAATATTACCTTATAAACTGCATTGTACATAAATCAGATGAACATTTTCATATTAGTCAATAATATTACTGAAATTAATTTAAAAACTGAATAAATATAGATTTACACACATTTACTCAAGTAAATAAACTGAATTATTGATGGGCTAAAATCTGTGGAAACCTGCAGAAAATCTGTGGAAAATCTGCGGAATTCTGTGCGCGCAGATTCCGTTTGGGCCTAGTTATCATTAATACAAACCCTGGAAAGTTTTACAGAATAAGCTCGAAATATACTTTTGTTTTTACTAGTGTTTTTTTAATTTTAATTTTAGGTCTTGTATGAAGCTGCTTGCATCAGGAAGTGAGAATAAATTAACACATTATGAAATATATTGTCTTATGCAAACCTGTGCATAGCTTGAATAGCATAAAGTCACAATTTATCAACTGATGGCAGTAATCCTTCATTAACTCTCTGTTGTCTATTTCTTTTAATGCGCATGCCACACCACATAAAAAGGCTTAAAGCCAAATAGGGAGTGATGAACTATGCTTGGAATTCAGCTGTGCAGGTTATCAAAAATACAAGTCGAGCCTCAAATCTAAAAACCTTATTTATTTATTTATTTATTTATTTATTTATTTATTTATTTATTTATTTATTTATTTATTTATTTATTTATTTATTTATTTATTTATTTATTTTATTTTATTTTATTTTATTTTTTTTTTGGACCAATAACAAGTGATGTGTTTTTTGACAAGTTTTTTCAGTATTTTTATTAAATATAGTTTTCAGATAAATAGATAGATGGTAACACTTTATTTGGGTGGTCCATTTGGGTATTAGTAGACTGTTTGTTTAATATCTGTTGATACTGCTCCTTCAACAGACATTTAACTTACTATAAGAAACTTTGCAAGTACATGTCAACTTACACTAAGCCTAACCCCAACCCTAACCCCAACCTAACCGTCTACTAATAATCTAATGAGAATTAGTAGGTATGTGGATGCAATGTAACTTAAATTCAACAAACGGACCACCAAAATAAAGTGTGACTGATAGATCTTGCATTGTTTTAATGCAAATTTGAGTTGAATATGGTCAAACCCAATTGGATTAAACATTTTATTTACAACTGATTGTATTTAAAATAATGGAGAAAAACATACTCAACACGTAGGTTTCTTCAAACTGTAAAACAATTGCGGTAAAATTTACCGAATAACTGGAAATTTTGGTGGCCAGTAATATTGTAAAATGTACAAGTGCATTGTAAATTAGCTATTACAATTGTGCTATACTTTTATGGCAGTTGTAATTGTTAATTTAAAGCGCGCTTGTACATTTTGCCAGTATTACTGTAAATATTGCCAGTAATACTGTGAAATTTATAAATGCACTGTAAATTAATAATTACAATTGTGATGTAAAACTACAGCACAATTGTAATTGCTATTTTACAGTGCACTTGCAACTAAAATTGCCAGTAATGCTGTAAATTTTACAGCAATTTTTTTACAATGCATAGTTGACCCACATTTGGTGTCAAATAACACATCCTTTAAAATAAATGCATATTTTACCACAAACAGTAATGTGTGGATTTTTTTTTTAAGTACATAACAAACTAATACACACTGACTGTATACAAACAATAAAAAGACTTGCCCAGAACAGTGAGCGTAAGAAGCAGGTTCTTTATGAGTTTGTCACAGCAGCTTCCACACATAGACTCTTCAGGCTCTGGAGGAGGATCCAGATGACTCTCGTGCATTCTGATCTCCACTTGCTTCTGCATCTTCTTGGCACTGGAGGACATCAGAAGTGAAGCAAACAGTAAACTATGTCAATATAGATGATCTACACTACCAGCTATGCTTGTGATTTCACACAAGCTTCTGTAAACCACCAAGTAAAATCATCCATTCATTGTCATCAATACAAACTGTTGTATGCCAGCACGTGTAACAAAAACATGTTTGTGTATGATGTGCTGCAGACACAACAACACTGAATGACAGTGCAGTTTTCATCTAACTGATGCAATCAATGTTCGTGAGCCAGAATGGAATGAAAATACACAGTTCCAGATACGCAAAATGGGAAAGAAAGATGTGTGTTTTCAGAGTTCAAGTTTGATATAAAGCAATAACCACAGTGATAGAAATCCAAAATATGATCTGTTGGAATTAAGAAGAATGTGAAGATAGTGTACAGATCACATCAGCAGGCCTGGGTTTACTGGGAATATCATGATATTGACTGCCTGCAATTTTATCTTCATCTTTTTTTTTTCGTCGTCCGACTGTATACCAACAGCAACAGGCGGTCATGCCATGTCACATGACACGAGAGTTGTTTAGCTTTAATGTGGCCTGGATTAAAAGGTTCTTAGAAGTCAGTCCTCTCTCCAGCAGAGATAACCTTGTTTGGTTACATAACCTATAGGCTTGCAGTAATTAAGCACATGCATGCAACATTGCAACTGAACGTTTAATCGTGCACACGTTAAACCAATTTATATGTGTTTTCTTACTATGGTGCAATGGGATTATCACTGGTAGATGCACCTCAAATTCTATTGTTTGGAAAGTAACTATTCAATAATCATTGTCTGCATGGAGACATGCAAATAGGAACTATCACAGTGCATCCAACAAAAGCAAAACCAGCAAATGGAATTAAAAGTATTTTGATGGTCCATTTGAGTATTAGTAGACTGTCTGCTTAATATCTGTTGATACTGCTCCCTTTAACAGACATTTAACTGACTATAAGACACTTTGCAAGTACATGTCAACTTACACTAACCCCAACCCAACAGTCTACTTATAATCTAATGAGAATTAGTTGGCATGTATAACTTAAATTCAACATACGGACCATCAAAATAAAGTGTGACCGAATTAAATAATGTTCTTTACTGTTAGTGTACAACGTGAACTCTATAGCTGGACTCAGGCTCATCTGAACAAGATTAAAAAGCTGAACCATGCCAAGCAAATCAAAGACTGTCTGATACACACAGTTAGAGCTCTAATGAGATGAAAGCCTGGCTATTGGTTCATTTTAGCCATTGGTGCACAGCAGTGATTGCGTTGCACAACAGTATGTAGGAAAATTAAGGTGTGTGAATGAATGTACACTGTACATTATATAACATCATGTAATGCGAAAAACAATTGACTGGGAGTCATTAGTTTTACTACAAGTACACAAATGGATTGCTAAGACAGTAAAATCGTCCTGTTCACACATGATAAATTGGAGCAGTTAATTTAGTTAATGTGTACACTGCATCTAAATAAACGAATGAATCGCATTAGCTGCTACAGTACATCAGCTCTTTCTCACTGACAGTCTGAGGTGAAGCCTAAAAAAAGAGGGTGTCTGCAGGTTATTTACAGATTAAGTACTGAAGATGAGTCTGTTTTAGGAATTCAGTATGCTTAGGGCAGATTAGGTGAAGAAATAATTAAAAATGTGTATATTATACAGGTATTTCAAAGGGATTTAAATATCCAATTTAGATTTTCTGCAAACACCTACAGTGTCACATAAATCTAAATGCAAAATAATAGCTTTTCCAGACTGAATGCAAACATAAAGCTTAATAAAAACCACCAGGTATTAAAGCTATTCAGATGCTGCAAAATAAAAAAGAACAACACTGGCAAGAGAAAGATCCTCTGAGGCTTTTACATCATCCGTCTTACCTTTTTTGTAGTGCAGATAATGAAAAGGAAGAGTTTCACAACAGTTTGCTAGACAGCCATGGGCTACACAAATGGCTCTGAGTGAAACAACTGTCAATCTGCAGTTTATCCAGCAGGGAATCTGGTAAAGGTCATTAGAAATGCCAATCAAAGGCTCCAGGAAGCAGGTTGACGGCAGTGCAATAAGTTGTCACTGTGATGCAATCAGCTTGCTTGCGAGATCAGTCAAACCAATGGACAGGAGATTCCATGCACAATCCTCGCTCTTTGAATTGATCTTATCCCACCATTAGTATTAGAGAAATGGGCGAAGAGGTGCTGCTAAGGGCTCCGTGGGGCAACAGGGAGGAGGAGTCCAGCGGCCAGATTATGTGTAAGTAGCGGCTAATATGCTTGAGACTCCTCGTCCTCTCTCTCATTGTTTCACCCCCTCCAACTCACTGCCCAGGTCTGATCTTCTCTAATGAGCTCTGAAATGAATGGAGGGAATCAAAGAGTGATGCGTGGTTGAAACTCACTCTCAAGCAAGATGTTTGGCTACATATATCCAGATCAAAAATATGTGATCGAGACCACAACTTTAATAATGCTACTTGTTAACTGCAAAAGTTAATTGGCTGTATGTGTAAAAACCTCCATAGGAAAAAAATGCCATCTGAAATTTTCATCTAAAATAGGCGATGTGTGTAGGTTCAGTCATTTCACTTTTATGGCAAATAATGCAATGTTCATTGCCTTTAAAGTGAAATAATTGAACGTAAACATATACAGTGGGATGTTTACAGTACACCGCAAGCAATATCCATACATTACCAGTTTTATTTTATATTATCCCTCATTTATTTATGCTTTTGAAATGCATTATGAGACCTTGATCTTTCCTCCAGGTTGAAAAGTTTGAAAAAGTGACTTTTATCAACATTAATAATAGTTTAAACTGAGATATTGTCTGGGTTGGTGTTGTACATTATGATACAAAACCTTGTAATAAACTGCCAGTACCTTTTTTAGTTTTTGGCACAAACGTATTTCCTCATTTATTATTTCTTATATATTATATTATATTATTTCAAACTACTAAAATGTCATTAAAAGTCACTTTGTCAAACTGTAGAGTTAAATTTTCAACATCAATTGTCGACAGAGCAGAGATCAAGGACCCATAATGCAATTCACAACAGTAAATAAACAGAAAACACCTAATATGTGAATTTTTAAATATGAAAACTGCTAAATAACAGATATTTATTTACACTTTACTCTTCAAAAATCAACTTAATAATCAATCTAATATAAACTCTTCAATAATCAGACTTTCAGGATGACATGAAGGTCTGGAGTTAACATGTAAGGAAAACACAATCCTGGCCTGTGATGACCTTTGAGTTGCGTGCTATGACAGAAATAGGCAGAGGTTTTTCATGACCTCTGAGCGCAGGCGCTATCAGATCTGTCTAATCAAATCAAACAATTACTAAAGCATGAGAACATAGGGCTTTCTTAGTGATTTTTAAGGCATATGATAACCATAAAGTGTTTCCACATTTCACATAAAGCGATAGTTCATCCAAAGATGAGTTTCTCGTCATTTATCTCAATTCACTTCTTCTAAAACTGCTGGAGCGTCTTTCATCTTCTAATTTTATATAATAAGATATTTAAAAGAATGTTGGAATCTGGTAGCTACTGACTTCCAGATTTTATTTTTTTATTTTTTGGTAACACTAGTTTAAGTACCAGTTTTTACTATTAGCTTATTAGTTGTGGATTGTTAAGATATTGGCTTTTTCTTAGTAGAGATTCTACATGATTTTATTATGAATTTGTAAACCCACCCAATACTTAAAACTAACTACTGCAACTGTTAATAAGCAGCAAATTATTAGTTTACTGAGCTAAAAGTCTTGATGGTTTGTTAATAGTACGAATACTATTAAATAAAATGTGGCTATATTTTTTTTCTACCATGGATGCCAATGGCTACTGATTTCCAACATTATTCATAATATCTGTAAGTTGTGTGTCTTGCATGCACACTGTTGTTTCAGCATTTGAGTGGAAAAATGTCAAGTGGTGATGGTAAATGTGGTAGTTGCAGTGAAGAAGACAGTTTCATTATTAACTTGATAGTCCAAAAAGTTCCTTCAGAATACACTACATAGTATTAATGGCAGAATATATATATATATATACAGTAACACTGCAAAAAACAACTTTAACCCATAGTTTAGGGAAGTTATAGTGTGAAATGTCAGCACATGAATAGCCAACATTTTGTATGAGCCTTGTGAATGTGTGGATAACCAAGGATTCTGTTTACTCTGAGTTTAGGAAAATCAATGTTTAACTATTTCAAGTGTTAAAAGTACTTAAAATGATAGTTTGATTGAATTTTGGGGGCATTTGTAAAGACTTTAATGACAAATAATAAATCCAGTTACACTGTAGTTTACACCAATTCTCACAGATAACTACTGGCTTACTACCTGACTATATTATTAAGATTTTGGCTGTTTTTTAGTACGTATAAATTATTTTCTTATTCTAAATCCCTAATCCTAACCAATAGCTCGACTACTACCGTACTAACTTAAAAGGCAGCAAATTAGTAGTTTATTGACCTAAAGGTATAAGTTAATGGTTTGTCGATAATGAAAATTGTACCTTAAAATAAAGTTTGAACATTGTTTTTGTTTCATTCAGTCTTGTGTTCATATTTTCACTATTGTTTTTTCTTCAAAGAACCATACATTTTGTTTCTAACATTACACTATATGAACTGAAGGCACAATAGACTCACATCATATTTTTTACACCTAGTTACTTGACAGCATTTCTTGTCAAGAAATACAAGTCCAGTTACAGGCAAACAAACAGTGCTTACGATATTGCACTTGTTTTATGATTGTATGAAGTAGGATGGCATTTAACAGTGTTGTGCTGTAGTGGTTTCCCATTGCTTAATGAAATATTTTCCCATTCTGTTTCAAGGACCAAGTTTTTTCTCTCTTGAGTTGAACATTAAAAATAGATTTTTAGCTGAAACCATTGTCCTTGGTCACTCATAAAAAGTCTCTTCAAGGATAAAAACAATAAACAAATACATGCGAAACCAAATGAATACCCGTGGGTCCTTATGAAACACTGAGATTTTATGAAGTGAAATAATCACACTCATCACTCATTCATTCATTTTCCTTAGGCTTAGTCTCTTATTTATCAGGGGTCGCCACAGCGGAATTAACCGACAACTTAATCAGCATAAGTTTTACATAGCGGATGCGCTTCCAGCCACAACACAGTACTGGGAAACACCTATACCCATTTGTATTCACACTCATACTACGACCAATTTAGTTAATCCGATTCACTTATACCGCATGTGTTTGGACTGTGGGGGAAACCGGAGTACCCGAAGGAGACCCATGCAAACACGGGGAGAACATGCAACCTTCTTGCTGTGAGGTGACAGTGCTAACCACAGAGCCACCATGCTGCCTGAAACTGAACATCAATTACAACATTTTGCATTAACATTATTAAAGATATTTCTTTAGTTTCACCTACATGTGTCTTTGTTTAAATCCCAACACATCAGCAGCCATTGAATTGCATTTTATGAATAACCAAGGACCATATTTAGTAAAAGAAAATAATAATAATAATAATAATAATAATAATAAAATAATAATAATAATAATAATAATAATAAATATATTTATGTTTTATTATTGTTTATTTATAAATGTTCTGAAAAAGCCTCTTCATCTAGAAATACATTGTGAATACATTCACAGCAAACTTTCATTTTTGGGTGAACTATTCATTTAACTGCATAATTTAATTACGTACGTACTCACCAATATTATAATATAAAAAAGGCATACACTGTAAAACCCAAAAAGTTAAGATAAGTCAAACCGTTTGAGGACACTTATCGCAACAAACCATTTAAGTTCAAAAACTAATCCTAATAAGTACTGTGAACTTAATCTATTTGAGTAAACGAAGCAATTTGAGTACAGTAAAACCCAATAAATGAAGAGAACTCAAACCAACTAATAAGTTAAGGCAACTCAAATCGTTTGAGTAAACCGATTGCTACAAACCATTTGAGTTAAAAACTAATCTATAAGAGTACTGTGAACTTACACCATTTAAGTTGAAGTAATGAGGTATTTAATTAACTCATTGCCTTTAACACAGAGTTCAAAACTCTTTTCAAATGAGTAGAATTAACTTTCGGTCAATTTTGAGTTAACTACACTCATTTCATTTGATGAAGTTGACTGTTGGGTTTTACAGTGCGAAAGTACAGTGCGAGGTAAGTGGTTCCAAACAATTTATTTGGGATGAAAGTTAAACATTACTAAATTTAATTTGTTTGTTTAAATTCAGCCCGTATAAATGTTGTTGTTTTTTTTTCATTCTTATTTTCAGCGTGAAAAGCCTGCTCTTTACTCACCAACATAAAAAAAATCCAGAATGACTAAATACAAAAGACAATAAAACCTTGCCCAACGTAACTGTTGCTGCTTTAATCTGTTTGCAGTGAATGTGCAGGTTAGGGGCTGTCCCACGCCAGTATGAACCCAGGTTTAGTGTTTAGCGTGGAGAGCCTGGATTGTGGCCACATGCAAGGAATGTGCAGAGGCACATGGTGTCACATCTGCTGTCTGCAGCCGCACACTCTCCAAGCTCAGCCACCTGACTCCAGTCTCCATGCTTAGCAGACAGGTGGCTATAATTAACTAATCTGTTCCAAACCTCTCTAATCCCTCATACATACACACACACATACACACACACACACACACATCTCAGGTGAAAATACTGCATGTACACAGACTGTCCCTATAGAAACTTACATGCTTGTGTTATGTTATACAGGTGAATGTGCATATAGTGCTTTTTTAGTGCAATGATTTTTTTATTAATGATAATAACCTTGAGGTTTTGCTGGTGACATGCAATCTGAAATAGACAGTTGAACATGATTAGCAAATGATCTATTTGCAAAATTGTGATATATTCTTGAATATGATTTTTGATGTGATCAAATGGAAGTAGTTAACAGTAAAAGTTAACCGCTATTGCTTCTGCAGTTCTCAAGGGTCACGCAGCCTGATTAAGTAACACAAGCATGTGGTGCATCGCATGTGTGCTGTCTGCGTGTCGTCCACCTGACGCCGATGTTTGACCTAGGGGATACAACAAAACATAAACAGCAATCATGCATTTTGATTCATGAGGGATGCAGTACATATGCACTTCTTAATTAACCCTTATATACAGTTGAAGTCAGAATTATTAGCTGCCCTTTAAATTTTTTTTTTTCACAGTATGATAATATTTTTTGTTCTGGAGAAAGTCTTATTTTTTATTTCAGATTTTTTAAATAATTTTTAAAAAACAACTTTAAGGTCAAAATAATTAGCGCATTTAAGCTATATTTTATTTATTAAATAAAAATATGTTTATATAAATAAATAAATAAATAAATAAATTAATTAATTAATTAATTAATATTTACTGTCATCATGGCAAAGATAAAATAAATCCAGCATTAGAAATGAGTTATTAAAGTTATTATGTTTAGAAATGTGTTGAGAAAATCTTCTCAAGCCCATGCCAGTTACAAAACAAACTCTTGGCATTCTTTCAGAAATGCAAATTTCTGTAGCTTGTGTTGATTATAGCTAAATGTTTCTTTTCTTAGAAGCTGTAAACACATTCAGAGTGACAGTGAATTGTTTTATAAATGTATGTACAATTAATAAATATGCAAATAAAATTTGAATCTTATTGTCTTTACAAAGTGAGATACCCCAAAATACTTAAATTGTGATTGCACTGCAACCGAATGGATGCTCTGACAGTGGTAGAAAAACATTTATTTATTTATTTATTTATTTATTTATTTATTTATTTATTTATTTATTTATTTATTTATTTATTTATTTATTTATTATTATTATTATTTTTTTTTTAAAAGATGTTTAAGTTAGGAGTAGATGCTTAAGCACATCAGAGCTAATTACTATATTTGAGTTACAGAAGAAAGTTATAGTAGATTAAAATAAATGTTGTTATCAAAAAGGTAGCTGAGAAAGATTATGCCTACGTTAACAGCTCAGGGGAAATAATCTGAAATAGTGGTATGTTGATTAGAAAAAGAAGATGCGTTATCTGACTTTTAAAACCCAACTCTGGTTTAGTACTAGTGGTATGTACCTATTTTTGTAAAACATTGCATCTGACTTTGTAGCATGACTCCTGGATTAAGGAACTAAACAAGAAATACATTTTAAAAGTAAAAAGAATCTACATCAGAATAATTAATGATACTGTTTCAGAACACATCAAGTAAAAACATGTAGAATTGATAAGCATTTAAAGTTTAAAGTGAGTTTATGTTTTGAAAAGGCACAACTCAGAATGTTTCCCAATACTGGGTTGCAGCTAAAAGAGCATCCACTACGTAAAACATATCCTGGATAATTTGGCGGTTCATTCCGCTGTGGCGACCCCTGATTAATAAACGGACTAAGCCGAAAATGAATGAATGAATAAACAACATAGAATGTTCAGGTTTAGACTAAATGTTGAAAAACTTCTAATAATTATTCTTAGTTAGCATAAAAGAGTATCATCGACATGCTGTTTAGAAACATTTCTGGTGTCCTGACATTTTATCCTAGCTGTCAGATTATGCTACCAACGCTGTATTTGAATGGTTCTGAAGTTGGGTTAGGGCGATATTACAGCTTCACATCACACTGCTCCACATTAAAATTTACACTGGCAGCAAATCTGATGGGTAGCATTTGGCGTCATCAAAATGTGCTACCTAGTTTTTGAATGGGAAGTAGGACAATCTGACAAAGTAGGACAAATCAACAGAACACCGGCCATTTGATCTTTATTTCCAAGTTGGTATAACAAAATGATCCCTATCACAACTACCAAACATATAGCTTTCTTATAGTCAGTGGCGTGTGTGTTGTTTCACACATCTTAGATGGTTTCAACTTATTCAGATGTGACTCAGATGTGAATCTCTGGACCGTTACTGGCTCGTAACTTATGGTCTCATTTACAAAAACGATCATTGCATGACAATATTAATAGCACTTATATGAATATCTCTTAAATGTATGTTAATTACAATCATATGATAAAGTGTTACCATCAATAACGTTTAAGATTTGGTATCAATCAAATTTTGACAGGTGGGGGATCATATGAACTACTTCTGTGATTAAAACTTCTGTGATTAAAACCTCAAAGTCAATGTCATTTTTCCTCAAGAGTAGACTGCATGCGTCTCCTTTTCTCATTCAGCAGTTTCAGAGGTGAGCTAATAATGGATGACGTAAACAGACAGGCCTGCACCAGCCTTCACAGCGTCAGTCAGGTTAGTGCTCAGTGTTGCTCACGCATCAGTGACAATAATTCACAAAGAAAATTACAAGATCAGTTCACATCACTGAACGAGTACCAGACGTGTTAAGATGAGCAGGAAGTTGTGGGAGTATGAGGATGTGCAGAGCTTGTTAACAGGACATGCCAGAAACTGATATTTTCTTTTTTCTTTTTGTGTTTCAGTTACACTCATGCACTTTTATTTCCTCTAATTTGCTGATTAAACACTTAAAATGTAGCCATACCAAGAAAATTCTTCTAGCACCTCTTAATTTGTAGGTGTGGTCCAGAGTGTCATTTTAAAGGGGTGGTCCAGAGTGTATTTTTAAGGCTTGGTTGTGTTTATAAGATGCAAAGCAATGTGTGCTAATGCTTCACTTGTAGAAAATCATGCTATTGTTTTCATATATTTTACTTTGATTATATACAGCTACTCAGCTAACATGAAAACGACTGTCATATTTCCTAGTTCCTCCGAAAGGCCCACCCTCAAGAGTCTCTGATTGGCCACCTAACATAATTTCATTCGCAGATCAGCTCTATGTCACCAGGAAAAGTGTCACACATCTTCAAGCACACGCTTTTGCGCTGTGTAAACACTGTCAGAGTAGCTGTTAGCCGTATCAGTTTGAGCCTTAATCAGACAGAAAATGACACAGAGGACACAGCTGAACCTCACGCCTGCTCTCTAAAATATGTATAACGCAGGTAAAGCGGCCAAATAGAGAGACAATGCAGCACTGGTGAAGATTGTGGCTGTTTACAGCGGTTTGACTTATAAATATAAATTTGAAACTAAATTGTTAGGCAAGCAGTGGCACAGTAGGTAGTGCTGTCGCCTCACAGCAAGAAGGTCACTGGTTCGAGTCTTGGCTGGGTCAGTTGGCGTTTCTGTGTGGGGTTTGCACGTACTCCCTGTGTTCACGTGGGTTTGCTCCGGTTTCCCCCACAGTCCAACGACATGCGGTACAGGTGAATTGGAAAGCTAAATTGTCCGTAGTGTATGAGTGTGAGTGAGTGTGTACGGATGTTTCCCAGAGATGGGTTGCGGCAGGAAGGGCATCTGCTGTGTAAAACATGTGCTGGATAAGTTGGCGGTTCATTCTGCTGTGGCAACCCCGGATTAATAAAGGGACTAAGCTGAAAAGAAAATGAATGAATGAACTAAATTGTTAGCAGTGGCAAACAGCATTTCCCAATGTTTACATTCTTGTTTATGTCCTCGCTACAACTTACCGTTAATGCTAGACAATGTGCATCAAATAGGTTTTAAAACAATTTTAATGAATTTAAAAAACAATAACAACAATTAAAACACGTTTAACAAATAAAAACACAGGTTGTTTTGGCCGAATCCAGCACTGAACTGGGAGAGATTCTCGAAACTGTCCTTTGTCAAATGCTAGCTATACATTTTTTATAATTCTCTGTATTGTATATAAAATTAAATTGTTAGCACTTCTCTCTTTGTGCCGTGTCCTTTGGAAGCCCAAATACAGAAAGAGGCTCTCTGGGAAAAGCATTTGGATGGCATTTTAGCTTTCTCTGCTACATTACATCATTACAGCACCTCTGGCCACGCCCCTTTGCTGTGGGGTGTATGCGCGTGGTGAATGCGCATAACCTGAAGCGTTTGTGATCTCACTAGCCCGGATGTATTTATTTGTAGTCCCCAAACTTCGTTCGCTGTAGACTTTGCCAAGCTAACTGTAAAAGCTAATCTCTTCCTTTGTATTGAACTTTGAGCATAGCACATTCAGAGATGTTTATGTTCACACAGCAACATTACACATGAACTAAAGTTTAAAATATGATATCATAGTGGACCACCCTTTTAAAGTTGAAATGAAACAGATGTAGTGGCAGATCTTTTCTTTTGTATACTGTAATTTTATATTCTTAACTGATCATCAAAAGAGAAAAGTGTATGCTATATTACTTAATTAATATTAATATCCGGGCGTTGCACAAAATTAATGCAAGATTAAAGTCACTTGTTAAAGGGTGGGGATTAATTGGACTAATTATGCCCCAGAAAAATAATACACACAAAATGGATAGATTTGGATAGATTATATTCTATATCTAGAATATATATATATATATATATATATATATATATATATATATATATATATATATATATATATATATATATATATATATATATATTGCAACAAGCTAAAAGGTGAATAAAAATTGATGCCTAAAATGGAACAAGGTGAGCAGTTATAGCACCTATATCAGGAGTGTCAAACTCAGTTCCTAGAGGGCCGCAGCCCTGCACAGTTTAGTTCCAACCCTACTTCATCACACTTACCTGTAGGTTTCAAACAAGCCTGAAGGACTCAATTATTTTGATCAGGTGTGTTTAATTATGGTTTGAACTGAATTGTGAAGAGCTGTAGCCCTCCAGGAACTGAGTTTGACACTGCTGCCCTAAATTTTAGACTTTTAATCTACAAATGAATGGTAAATTATTATTAAGATAAATTGCTGGTATTTATAAAATAATTACATTCACAGTATTTCAATGCTTGTAATAAACTGTGTGTAATTTGTGAATACTCCTTAAAATGTACACTGTAAAAAATGCTGGGTTCAACACAATTGATTTGTGTTCAGACAACATGAAGGAATTAAGCTCACTTATTAGTTCTTACAAATTTAAGTGGACAAATTTTAGCATTTAAAAACAAAAGTCCTAAAAAAACTCAAGAATTGTGTTGTTGCAGCTTATTTTATATAAGTGGTTTGAACAAAAAGCAAACATCATTTTTCAGTGTATTAATTCCACAAAAGTACAAAGAAAATCAACCCAGCCTCATTCTGATTACGTTTGTTGCAGTTTTTGTTTTTGCGAATCCACTAGGCTGCTGTGTACGCTCACGAGTGCCATTTGAGCCTGCTGTTTTCTCATAAAATCCACCAGAGGCCGCTGTCGACTGACTGACTGACTGATCCACTGACCCTGATCGAGGACCCTCCTCCTTCCCTACACCCAACCAATAGTGTTATCAAGAACACCAATTGACCCATCCACCCACTTCCCTAAACCCAATCTCATTGTTTTCAAAAGCAAACCAGAAAAAGAAAAGCCCTCAGACTTGTTTATTTTATTTTTTGGCTTCTGTTTTTATCTTACCTGGTTTCTGGAACTGTTCTTTGCCAGATTCAAACACCGTCATCCTGGTCACCTCCTCTCTGCATCTCAAGGCCGCCAACGTACATGGCGAGCAAACTGGTAACAGCGGGAAAGCTGTCCATACGGAGGTAATCAGTCAGCTGATAAGCGTGAAAAGGAATGGCGTCAAATCGTCGCATAGCGTTCCTCACCTCAACTGTCATCTTAACTGCAATATTTAATTATATGGAAATTAAAGACTTTAAATGATTATATACATAGTAATTATATATAAAAACACATATGGGTAGGTTTTTGCAGTATTAGTGGACAAATTGTTGAGTGTAAATTACTTGTCGTTCATATGAGTTATTTATTTTCAGTGTTCTTACCTTAAGGCCATACTTATATTCATTCATTTTCCTTCGGCTTAGTCCCTTTATTCATCAGGGGTCACCACAGCGGAATGAACTGCCAATTATCCAGCATATGTTTTACACAGCAGATGTCCTTCCAGCTGCAATCCAGTACTGGGAAACATCCATACATACTCATACACTACAGCCAATTTAGTTTCTTCAATTCACCTTTAGCGCATGTGTTTGGATTGCGGGGGAAACCGGAGCACCCGGAGGAAACCCACGCCAACACGGGGAGAACATGCAAACTCCACACAGAAATGCCAACTGACCGAGCCTGGACTCAAACCAGTGACCTTCTTCCTGTAAGGCGACAATGCTAACCACTGGCCACTGTGCTGCCCACCATACTTATATTCATTATTATTTTTTAGGATTGTACTGAATCCACTCTCACAACCTCCCACAATGCAATAGTAAAGCTTAGTCAGCATTTATAAATTCTGCATTGTGCGTACTCACAGAGAGGAACGTTTAAACATGATCACGCTTTCACAATTCTCCGCAAATACACTTAAAGACTGTTTGCAGGGCATGAGTCAACTAAGTACATAAACGCACGAAGGATAAAGACTTTCAAGTCAAATCTTTGGATCAAGCAAAATGGCACTCTTGTTGTTTCTCAGACTGGAGGAGAGGGAAAAAAGTTAGATAAACAGACAAACCTAGATACCATAGACATAAACATAGCGCTCTGCCTGGACTTGCCCAACTTCAAAAGAAACACAGCACCATTCCCTTTCACTATTAACATCCAACAGATTCTGTGCATACATAACACGCACACAAACGCCCGCGCGCACACACACAAGCAGCCACATGCACAGGCATAAGGTCAGGATCCTACCCTGCAGGTTATAGGTAGTAACAGATTAACAAGCTTCTACATCCTCTATTTTCAGATGCACAACATCACAGGATAGCGTGTAAAAACAGACCTATTCTCGACATCCCTGTAACATGATGCTACACTTCTGTGTTGTCAACAAAATGATACTCCAAATGCAAAAACGGAACCATTTTTAGAGTGTAATGAATATGTAATTTGTTTGTACTCTTTAACCTTTATTTAAACGTCAAAAGTACAATATTTTTAGTACGATTACTGACAAATGTTATTTCAAAGACTTTTTTTAACAGAGATTTTATTTCAAAAGCTTGAAAACACTCCATAAAACATTTCACACAGTGTTAACAGTGTCATATCAACTTCCCTTTTACTTACAATGTTTATTTGTTTGGGAATTAAAGATCCTAATAGGGTATATGCAGAAGCATGCAGAAGAACTTTTAATTTTGCAGTAACCCAGGTCAAACGTTTGTTTGCAGTTACAAAATCAGCATGTTTAGGGTCTGTTTTCTTTAAAAATCAATGATCTCAACAGCCTGATTGATATACGACATAAATTGGGTCTCAGATTGTACAAGAAGCACTTCATTAAATACAATTTTACCTGCGCCATGTCTTTAAACATGAACATTTATTTAACTCCACTATTTTCAATAGCAGTTCTGCCCTCGCGTGCTGATCCTGATGGATGTGTGCGTGTAAACAGCTTTTCATTTCGCTTTACGCTTGAACAGCTAAATAAATGCTGAAGTCTATTTAACTGATTGTATTTTAAGTATATTACAACATTGATGCTGTAGAAGGAGCCGTATACAATTGAAAAAAGTCACATTGACCATTCACTGGAAGTTTATCGGTATGGGAAGAAACACTATTTATAAAGTATAAAAAGACCTAATTGCTTGAAATAAGTCTTGATCTGCTCAATCGTCTGATGGACTATACACTCTTAATCCTTTTTAAGAAAAAACAGACACTCTAAGAAACAGTTTTTTTTTCTTTGAGGAATTTCTTTGGTAAAATTGTGACACAAATTGTGAAATCCGGACATCACACTGAGCAACTTTTCAGTTTTTTGTTTTAACCTATTTACATAAAATCAGTTATAGAGGTTACAAGAGTTTAAAGTCTTAAAGAAGCTTTTTAAAAGTCTTAATAAAGTCTCATTGAAGCTTTATCAATTCATATTATTAATTGAAAATGATGTTTTAATATATTTACATCTGGACATTAACAAAATAGATTGGTCTTTACTTAATATTAATTTTTGACCCATACAATGTACTTTTGGTTTCAAAACCAGGGCCATGCACACAAACAAATGTGGGAATAATTCTTTAACTGCCTGCTCTGCCAAATGGTTGACCATATTTTGGCTGTTTTAAGTATTGGTTTACACATACAGCATTGTTGCTTTATAAAAAAAAATCAAGCAAACATAATCCTTTTGCACTACTACACTTGATTTTGGTTTTATTGTAAAAAAAACAACAACAAAAAACATGTTAAATGAGAATCTGAAATATTTTATGGCATACTTCAAAAAACAAAGATGATTTAGTATTCAAAATGTTTTAATTTGATTATATATTTAAAATAAATTGGGCTTACACTTTATATTTTCAGATTTTTTATAGTATATGTATTAAATCCAGTACTTTTAACATAAACCGACATATCTACCATTTGGTAGAGGTTGATATTTGAGAAATGATGGGATGTGTTGAAATAAAATGCATTAAGTGTGTTGACCAGTGGAGACTCCTAAGATTAGGAGTTAAGAAATTCAATCCAATTGATTTTTTCTCGATGGGTCAGTAAAAGGGATAAGCGTAAGTATACCAAAGCAGAAATTAACATTTTGTAAAACATACAGTACCTATATATCAACCTTTCATCTTAACAGCATTAAATCCCATGGTGTGATGTAATGGTCAACTCTAGGAGGGTTACTGGTTTGATCCTTTGAGCCGTGAGCTAAACCAGTGTGTACTTATTTATGCAGGGCACTCAGATCTAGCAGGCCCTATAGAACCATCATGCGCTTTAATCTTTAGACAAAAATAAAAACAAGAACTGCTGGACAAAAACAGCTAATTCAACGCTACGCTTGTCAAAATTCCTTTAATTGAGATAACTCTGCATGATAAATACACTGTCCCAGAGCTGCACTAAAGACAAGTGTATATACATGTATATTGATTGTGGTAAACGTATGAGAAAACTGTCTTGTGAAACATCTTGAAGAGAGACCAAGAAATACAAGCTAAGGCCTGCAAGCGCAATGACTGATCTCACATGGAACGCTTCCTGTTCACTTCACCGTGCATAAACATATCCTCACACACACACGCAAAGATGTCAACCTGTTGTGAAATCCAAGTCTGCCACTTTCTCTTATTAATGATCACACCTTTATATCCTTTAATGTGCAGTATCATGCTATTTCTCATTCAAAACAGCAAAAGCTGGACCCAAAAATGATGTTCAGTCAAAATAATAAGTGATCTCTACGTAATATTCCTCTCAATCCAGTTCTTGAAGCTGCCAACTCGTGTGTAGACAGTGTACAAATCAGGATCGCATCCCTGAAGATCATATCCGAAGCTCACTAACCCAAGCAGTTCCCAAGAATGATGGGAATCAGAGTCGTTTGCTTTGCTAGAGTCAATAACCTGTGAATTTAAAGTAATTTTAGATTCGTCTGAGGGTGAAAGAACAATCCCTCCAGTTTCAGAAGGGCAGATCATAGACGAACTAAGCGGATGTTGGCGTCCACATAACATGTTGTCAGTCATACTAACTGTGAGGCCGTGTTTGCCAAATTGCCTTTCACACTTCACCACATCAGCCAATTCAATCTGTCCGGTCCGGGCCGCCTCAGAGTCTCTCATCAGCCCGTGCTGGTCTGCTATGGGCCACCCGCTGAGGAAGGCCTGTGTTGCGGTGACTTCTCCACCCTGCAGACGGGGCAGGCAAACGGGGGATATGTACTCGCTGATTCGAGCTTTGTCAGCCAGCTTCAGCAAGGCCACATCAGAGTCTAAGACGTGCGGATCATAGTTTGGATGGATCAAGATCTGAGCAATCTGTGGGGGAAGAGAGATGATGAAAAGACTTGAAGTAAAAGAGGCCGTTCACTCTGAGAGGCCAATAATCCTCTACAGGCGAGCTGGCCAAGCCTAATCATAGATTATCGATAAGAATGCAACTCTAGTTTTAATGTGTATATTTAGGCTCCCGTCTCCTCTGTATGGCTTTGGGACTTCCAAGAACTTTCCAGAGTTGTAAAATATGGTAGTGCTGCTGGATTTTTGGAAATGTACTATTAACGTCAGGAGCTATTTGTTGATGTAGACTTAAATAGAGCAAGCAAGTTATTTACGTTACTTACAAATAGATTGATAAATTAATTAAATAAGTCATGTTTTTATTCCTTCTCCTTCCCCTGGGGTGGTAGAGTGTTGAAACTCCTGATTTACTCCCATGCTTATTGATCATTAAGGAATGAGGTATATAAATGCTCAGATTCTTGTTTTGGTTAACACTTTCTTATACATAGTTTCTTGAGTTGCAGGAGTTTAGCTTTTTATTATATTTTTGATTTTGGTTCAGTGGTTAGCACTGTCGCCTCGCAGCAAGAAGGTTGCTGGTTCGAGCCTCAGCTGGGTCAGTTGGCAGTTCTGTGTGGAGTTTGCATGTTCTCCCCATGTTCGCATGGGTTTCCTCTGGGTGCTCCGGTTTCCCCCACATTCCAAAGACATGGGCTATACGTGAATTCAGGGGCGCTGCTGGCCAGTACAGGCACTGTCATAGGACAAAAGTAAAAATGGAGAATGGGGGTATGTAAGGAGAATGGGGTTTGGGTCTCCCGGCCAAAAACGGAGAATGGGGGTGGTGCTGGGATTTAGTCGCTGACGAAAGTAAAGACTGGGGGGGAGGGGGTGGGGGTGTTGTTGTGGAAGAAAGTGAAGTAAAAAAGGGAGGGGGGGGGGGGGGGGGGGAGGGGGTAATTGGGAGAGGGTCTACTGGGCCCCTAATAGTATCTCTGGCGGCCCCAAAATGGCTAGGGCCCTTAGAATCATCCTAACTTTTCCCTCACTAGTGGCGCCCCTTGGTGAATTGATGAACTAAGTTGGCTGTAGTGTGGATGCGAGAGGGAATGGGTGTTTCCCAGTGATGGGTTGCAGCTGGAAGGGCATCCGCTGCGTAAAACATATGCTGGATAAGTCCCTGTCTGTTTTTAAATCTAGGTTAAAAACTTATCTCTTTGATTTGGCATTTTATCAGTGAAAAGTGTCTGTTTTAGCAATAATTTTATAATTTTATATATACATTTGTTTTTTATCTGTTTTGATTTGTACTGTGCAGCACATTGGTCAACCTCTGGTTGTATTAAATAGTGCTATAGAAATAAAATTGACATTGACATTGACATTGACAAGTTGGAGGTTCATTCTGCTGTGGCGACCCCTGATTAATAAAGGGACTAAGCCGAAAAAGAAAATGAATTAATTAATTTTTGATTTTCTTACTTTTGTTCTCTTTATTCATGCACACTATAATACGTGGCAGAATTCACTTTATTTTTTATTGCCCTATACAAATTTCTGTTGCAAAACAAATCCATTATATCAACCTGCATCCTCATCCTTTTTGCTTGTCATTTTGACATGATATTTAAAGAAAGAGGAGGCAGACCTTGTGACTTTTATTATACTTCCATTTGGAACACTAATCAAACAAACAAACACATGATTGGATAATATTAGTTTTTTTGTTAAAAAATATATAAAATACATAAACATAAATGAGGATTTAATTTTTCATTTCATATTGGAGTTGATCATGGTTATTGGAGTTTGAAACTTTTATATTTTAATTATTCATTGATTCATTTTCTTTTGGCTTAGTCTCTTTATTCATCAGGAGTCAAAAACCACCAACTTATCCAGCATATGTTTTACACAGCAGATGCCCTTCCATCTGCAACCCAGTACTGGGAAATAACCATACACACTCATTCACACACAAACACTATGGCCAATTTAGCTTATTCAATTTATTATTCAGTTTCAATTTAACCAATTTAGTTTATTCCTGAACACAGGGGGAACATGCAAACTCCACACAGAAACCCCAAATAACCCAGCTGGGGCTTGAAATACAGACCATCTTGCTGTGAGTTTTTGTGTGTCTTTTTTTCATCAGTGAAACTCAATGACCATTATCTGTTTGTTTACAGTAAAGCAATGTCTGAAATTTGTCTGAGATATAAAATAATATTCACCATAAATAATTAAAGAAACAACTATATAGTTACACAAATAATACAGAACAACTCATATACTGACTTAAAATATGGGTCCTCGTCTGGGATTAAACACCAGCTTTTACCCAACAAAAGTTCTCATTTATTTTATTTGTTTTAAAGCACTTAAGGCTATAACAACTAGTTACTTAGAACGACTGATGTGCTTCTGCAAGACATACAAGCCTGACTGCTCTTACCTGTATGTGCTGTAGTCTCTTGTTGTCTCTCAGGTCACTGAGGTGATGTTTTCCCATCACTATATTTAAGTGATCTGCACTATGCGCTTCAGTCTGTCCAGATTTTGCCACACAATGAGCTGTCACTACAACCCAGTGCTGGGTCACCAGAGCACCGCTGCACACCAGCTGCCATCTTGGGGCATTCTTATGTCCATCTTCCTTTTCCTCCTCTTCCTCATCTACAGCAAACGTATCTCCCCGTCTTTTAGTCCTTGCCATAAAAGGACTAGCATTATACAGACGGGTGTAAATGGCTGCATGCCATGGCCAGTGAATCTCTGTCAAATTTTGGGGACTGGCAGGTGGCAATTTACCGCATGCTGGAAGAGAATGAATGCCAGCATGAGTTCAGGCATTTGTTTCTAATCATATCAGAGTGCCAACTTTGGTATAAAATAACATAATTTTAAATACTGTAAAAATATAAATATATTATATTGTTATTATTCATTATACATTTTAATAAATAATAATTTATAAAATATTTAAAAAACTATTATTATTAATTCATAAAACGCATAACAAATAATAACAATGTACTATTTATACATTTATGCTATTTAAAATTATTATATTTTATTATTTATTATAAATGTTATGAAATAACAATAATAATTATAATTATTTAAATGTATTTATAATTAAAAAATATTATCAGTATTATTATTATTATTAATAATAACAATAATAATAATAAAATAATCAAGATATTTACAACAGAGAAAGTTTATTATTGTACAATTGTATTAAACACACACACACACACGCATATATATATATATATATATATATATATATATATATATATATATATATATATATATATATATATATATATATATATATATATATATATATATATATATATATATATAATTATCTTTATCTTTATTAATTTTTTCATATTCTAAACAGATTAAGTTTATTACCTTATTACAATTATTATTATTATTATTATTATTATTATTATTATTATTATTATTATTAATAACAATCCAAATATTTATAACAGAGACAGTTTATAATTGTATTAGTAGTAGTAGTAGTAGTAATAGTATGATTTATATTATTTTAATATATTATTTTTATATTTATATATATATATATATATATATATATATATATATATATATATATATATATATATATATATATATATATATATATATATATATATATATATATATTGTTAATGTAAATAATCAGCATTAATAATAATAATCATTATCTTATTCAATATCATATTCTTAACAGTAGAAGTTTATTATTTTTCATTTATATTATTATTATTATTATTATTATTATTATTACAAAATAAACATAAAAAAAATATATATTTTTTTTTTTAAGTATGTGTTGTTGATTATTGACAAAAAAAATTCTTCTGCTTTGTAATCCCACATGAGCCAGAGTTGCTAAAACATATTTGTGAACAGAAAAGCCACAAGACGCTGTACATGTGATGTTGCTTCCCCCACCTGGTGAGCAGGAGAAATGTCGACCGCTCCACTTGCCAGTCTTTAGGCATGTGCGGCGGCCACTTCCAGAGGGCTTATAAAGCGCTGAAACGCATTCATATTCTATACTGGTGTACACATGGTGGAAAGTTGGTGGTAAATCTCCAAAAACAGGAAAAGCCTTCTCTGGAGAGTCTCCTTCTGTCACTCCTAGACTGGATGCAGAGTACAGCTTGTGGACTGGACTTTTCCTGCCATCAGAAGGGATAACATGATGATCTAAAATGCTTTCCAATTTACTATCACTGTCACACAGAATTAAAAAAAAAAGTCTACCTGGAAGGAGGTTGGTATTTTAAAAGCTTCTGGCGCACAAGTTTTGAAACCTTCGGCTCTCGGCAGGCTGTAAAACAGTTTAGGTGTTCAAGCTCGCAGTGTGACTGAAAAATACATTTCCTAAGTGGAAAATAGAGCCTGTACCTCTTACACACATGGGTTGACTGCCGCTCCAGGTCCCGTTTTTCTGGCACACTCTTTTCCAGTCTCCACTGAGAAAATACGTGTTGTTGCAGGAATACTCCACATATTTGAGTCTTCCATCAGAGGCTGAAATCTCTGTTGAGTAACCATTGTGGAGTTGTGGAGGAGCAGGGCAGTCTTTTATGACCACTTCTGTAATTCATACGGCAGTAGAACAGGTCACTGAAATTTGCAATGGTGCAACAGCTTTTTCCCTACTAACAAAACACGTTTTTAGAGATGAGTGAATTTGCCAGATGTACGTATGGCTGCATTTCATTTTTTAAATGAACACCAGTTTAAATGAAGTTCCAGTAATGAACGGTTCCAGAAAGCGAGTAAGAAAAAAACTGAGTCCAAAAAATAAAACTGACAAGGAAATAGCAGGGTGAGAATGTGGTAAAATCTAAAAACGTGGTAAAAATCAGACGAGGGCTTTTCTTTTTCTGGATTGCTTTTGAAAATTGTTGATTGGGTTTAGGGAAGTGGGTGGGGCGGGTCAATGAATACAATTGGTTGGGTTTAGGGAAGGAGGAGGGTGGGTCAATCGATCAGTCAGTCAGTCAAACAGTCAGTCGACAGCGACCTCTGGTAGGTTTACACAAGAACAGCACCCGCGAAAGAACTTTGAGATCTCAAAAAGTGTACACAAAGGCCTCTCGTGGATTCACGAAAACAAAAACTGCAAAAAAACGTAGCTCCTGGGACAAATTTCACGGTCTGCAGAAATTTATACAGAGGTACGTTTTCAGAATGACCCTTGGTTGCATTTAAAGTTCATCAGCATCTTAAATCCTTGAAAGTTTTAAATATTTAGATTTTTTTTAAACATATGAGCATTTATCTATGTTTTTCTGTATTATGATTTCTGTATTGTGATGATTATATCATCTTTGCATCAAATTACAAAAAAAAAAAAGAATTACCACTTGTGCGAGGCATTTCTAAAAGTCGACAGGACAGTAAATTATATGCAGTTCTCTCTTCTGTCTGCCGCTGTCAGTCTCACACAATTTTTTTTTTCCTTTTTCTGAAAGTCTTGATAACACCATTGACAAGTTTTTCTTGTTTCCTTCAAGTTTTTTTGTTATTTTAGCAAATGGGATTGTAAAAAATATATATAATATATTGCGTGATAAGTTTACCCAACATTCAAGACTTCCGCTACCAAGAAGCCCGGAAATGTGAAAAGGGTACAGAATATTGAGTAGGGGGTGGAACAGCAGGGGGTTCTTTCTTTTTGTGCATGATTTTCTCATTGCAAACTAATGATAAGAGGGGTGCGATTAAGAACATTGTGGCTGAAGTCATCAAACTAAAGTCAACAAAGAACTGTTACTCCAAACGCAGTAGCAAATGAACTTTGACAGAAGATCACCTAAAGAAACTTTAATTGTTTACCTCAAAAATAATACATTTGTTCTAGCAAAATAAACATTGTAAATTTAGATTTCACATGAAGTTTAATCTTTGGATCTTTTGCTTGAAATTTATATCATTCATGCCCTTTCAGCTGCAAACCAGTACTGGGAAACACCCATACACACACATACACTACGGTCAGTTTAGTTTTTTCAGTTCTCCTATAGCACGTCTTGCTAACCACTGAGCCAATGTGTTGCCCCTGAATATATATATATATATATATATATATATATATATATATATATATATATATATATATATATATATATATATATATATATAAACAGAATATATATATATATATATATATATATATATATATATATATATATATATTTTAAAAAAGGTTTTGGATGAAAGTAGAGTCTTTTTTTTTATCTCTTTTAAACAATTTGCGGTGATTATGTCAATGTTGAAACATGTAAACATTTTGACTGCAAAATTAAACTAACTTCTGCTGTAATTATTTGACACTAAAACTGTGGACAAGACAGACACTCGTCCTCCTCCAGGCTGATTCATAACACTTCCAGTTGACTGGAATGTCTTAATTATAGCCCTGATGCTGGAAATGGGCTCAACAAACTTAAAAGCTGAACAAATATCTGCTGCAAAGCTACACAGCTCTGTTCTTTGTTTTTTGTATTTTTCAGTTGTGATGACTGACTGCCATGTAAAACAGGGGGTCATCATTGAATAATTTCCTGTTCCTCAAAATCCAGGTGTACTGGAAATATGAATAATATGTAGAAATCTCAGTGGGAATGTACATAAAAGTATTTCGTCCCACTTAATATTCCGTGACCTTAACTATTACGTACTTCCATCAAAAAATAAATACAATGTACTTTGTTCAGAAGATATTGCGGAACACTTGTGGTGCTATTGAGGTGGGATATGGGTAGCGTTAGGGACAGGTTTGGTAGTATGGGTAGATTTAAGGGTGGGTTAAGGTGTAAGGCAGTGTTTCCCAACCCTGTTCCTGGAGGCACACCAACAGTACACATTTTCATTCTCTCCCTAATCAAACACACCTGAATCCACTTATCATAACATCAGAAGAGACTCCAACACCTGAAGTTAATGGGTCAGAAAAGGGAGACATCCAAAATATGTACTGTTGGTGTGCCTCCAGGAACAGGGTTGGGAAACACTGGTGTAAGGGATGTCAACAGTGTAATTACAAATGTAATCATAAAAATTAGTTTCAGATGCAATTACATGCATGTATTTAATTAATCATAAGTACAATGTAAAAACACATGTTTACATAATAAGTACTTTGCAACAAATTATTAATTTCAGAGTAAGTGCACATTCGTTAAGGCCACTTAATATAAAGTGAGACCAAAGTAAAGTAACAAATTACAAATACTCAAACTACTGTAATTGAGTAGTTTTTTTTACAAGTAGTGTTAAAAATTACCACTTCTACTTTCCCTTGAGTACATTTTTAGTGCTGTATTAGTACTTTTAGTCCTCTACTTTCCTTCAAAATGCAATCACTACTTTTTTTTTTCTTCAGTCCTGTCCAATCAAATCGCACATAGAAAGTAAATCGCCTCATAATGAACTACCTTAAGACATGGGTGATTTATAATTGCAGCAAACTGTTTGGAAGCATGAAAAATGTCCAAAATCTTTACACACATTGACCCAGAGACTGTTTAGATGCACATCACTGATGAGAAGACGAGGGATGTTTACTGTAATGGCTAAAAGACCGAAATGGCCTCAAACACCTAGGAGGCACAAGATGTCAACATGACATCAGATTGATGTTGTACCCAAATGTTGTGGGGACGTTGCATTTTGTTTGGAAATGAAAATCGGGTCAACATCAGAACCCAACGTCAGATCAACATCAGTGTCCATCATACAACCTAAAATCAACCAAATATCAACGTCTAGTGATGTTACAGCTTGACGTGTGGAAGATACCACTATGACGTCTATAAGATGTTGCAATTTGGTTGCCATATTTGATAAATATCAGTATTTGACATCAATATGACGTTGATTTAAGATGTTGGCTCGACGTTGGATATTGGTCACTTCCTTACACAAACAAAAATTAACCAAACATCAACATCATGTGATGTCATCATTGAACATCATAATAACGTTGTCCTTAGACGCTGGCTACACATTGAATTTTGGTCACCTGACATCACAACCTAGATATAACCTAATATTAACATCTTATGATGTCATGTGCCTGCTGGGCAATAACTAGATGCACTACAGAATGTTACGTTTACACTCATCCACAAATTACATGTAAATTCAACAGCTCTTTACAGTGTAATACTCACTTCTCACTACTCACTACACTTGAGTACTTTTGAAAGCACTACTTTTTACTCATACTTTGAGTAAAAATTACAACAGATACTTTTACTGTATGTGCACTACATTCTTGGGCAAGTAATAGTACCTTTACCTAAGAATGATTTTTCAGTACTCTTTCCACCACTGTATTTAACTATGCTCAACAAATTAAGAGACTTTTGTAAATACAGCACAGTTGCTTTAACAAATATATATACAGTATATATGTATATGTATACATAAATATATATATATATATATATATATATATATATATATATATATATATATATATATATATATATATATATATATATATATATATATATATATATATATATATATATATATATATATATATATTCTTTAAATATTTGTATTTATTAAAAACAACTGTGCAGTATTTGCAAAAGTCTCTTAATTTGTTAAGCAAACGATTAAATGGTTAAATAATAAGCAAGTAAGTTTATTTATGTAGCACATTTATCATAACAAAGGTAGCCAAAGAGCTGAACAGAATCAAGAATGCAGTGGGGGGTGCGGGGGATTAAACCAAACGATGAGACGCTACCCCCTTTCACACAGTAATGCCAGTAAATATCCATAAAATTACCAGAACAATTGTACCGGTAAATAAAGGGATGCGCTGTTCACACAGGCAAGGACATTCTGTAATTTTCCCAGAAAAGCACCATTCACACATCCTGAGATCATTAGCCAAAAATGACCTCTAAACGGCTGCGCTTGTATTTGTAAACACAAATGGGGTCAGATTTTAAATTGAAGGTGTTTATTTTTATGTCAAACTTCAAATTCATGCAGCAGCTTTTGTCCGAAGAAACAAAACAAAAAACTGAAAGACAGAAGAAAAATGTTGTTGTATTCCCCTTCATGTGCACTTGCATCACACAGCTTAACACAGCACTTGCAGGTAAGCTTAATCATGAGCATTTTATTAATAACTTTTCCACATTTGTCACTAAGAAGGAACATAGATACATTGTCTGATTAAAAATCAGCAATTAATTGTGTCTGGACAAAAGATTTAAAGAGTTTTATTGTAATTCTAAGATTTACTTCGAAACAGTGCAGATGTTAGTGGATCATTAGAATGTTTTGATCGGCCCACATTCTCAAGTCAGCATGTTCTGAATTTGTACATGCTCAAACTGGCAATTTTACTTTTGCATTATACAGAAAGAATACCTGGCAATACTGGTAATGTTCATTCATTCATTCATTCATTTTTTCCTAGCTTAGTCCCTTTATTAATCTGGGGTCGCCACAGCTGAATGAACCGCCAACTTAGCCAGCATATGTTTTACGCAGCGGATGCCCTTAAAGCTGCAACCCATCAATGGGAAACATCCATACACACACATAAACTACGGACAATTTAGCTTATTCAATTCACCTATAGCCCATGTCTTTGGACTTGTGGGGGAAACCGGAGCACCTGGTGGAAACCCACGCCAACACGAGGAGAACATGCAAACTCCACACAGAAACGTCAACTGACCCAGCCGAGGCTCGAACCAGTGACCTTCTTGCTGTGAGGCGATTGTGCTACCCACTGCACCTCCATGAAGCCCCACTGGTAATGTTATAATTTACTATTCTGGAAAACTGCCAGAACAAAACTATCAATATTTTTAAAAAGGGCCTGCATCTCTTTACAGAAATTTCCAGGTAATTTTCCAGGAAGGAATAATGTGTGAAAGGAGCTACTAATACAACAAAACATGAAAATGCACACAAACTTAGGAATAAAAAGCTTGGGAATAAAGATTTGTATTCAAAATGAGTAAATCAAAAAACAAACAAAAGAAGCTTCAGGAGTAACTAATGCATCAGAGCTCTTTGGATGAGGAATTCTTTAAAGAATGCAAAAAATAATAATATGTACAACATTGTGTTAATAGATGTAATAAGAGACGCAAGATGAGGTAACTGATCCCAAGACATTTGACAGCAACCAAAATAGCCTAATTACTCTTAGTTTTTAAACGAGACAGAGGGACAGTAAACAAAGCCCTGACCGAGAATCTATGTGTTGACCATTAAGAGCTTTAAAGACAAACATTCATTCATTCATTCATTTTCCTTTGGCTCAGTCCCTTTATTTATCAGGGGTTGCCACAGCAGAACAAACTTACAACTAGCCAATTTGACTTATGCAATTGACAAATAGCGCATGTCTTTGGACTTGTGGGGGAAACCGGAGCACCTGGAAACCCATGCCAACACAGGGAGAACATGCAAACTCCACACAGTAATGCCAACTGGCCCAGCCGGGACTCAAACCAGCGACCTTCTTGCTGTGAGGCGACAGTGTTAATAACTGAGCCCCCGCACTGCCCCAAAGACAAACATCCTATTTTAAATTAAAAAATAAATAAATGAACTGGGAGCCAGACTGAGAGATACCCAAATTCAACAGTAATTTTATTAACTACCGACAACCAGTTACAATGGTCAATGCAAGTAGTGATAAAAGCATGAATAACTCTATCCAAGCCATTAAAAGAATGATTTCAGTCTCAAGATGATCCGTAATTGATGTTCCTGACTTGTGGAAAGAATGAAAAGAAATGACTGTCAAGCTCATTTATAAGAGCACCTCTTAGCTTTGGGTTACCAAAGAGAATTACTTCAGTTTTTTCTTCATTAAGTTGAAGAAAACTATATTGGAGAACCATTTCTTTATGTTTACAGGGCAGGCTGAAAAAGGTTCAATAGAAACACCAGCTTTTAATGGAGAGCTGGATATCATTCGCATGCAAATGGAGCATGCTTCCTAATGATACCACATAATGGTTGCATATACTTTATGCATTAAAACAAGTAGATCTAAAATGGATCCTTGGGGTATCCCACAGACAATAGTAGCAATGGATGAAGAGAACTGACCCAACTCAACAGACAAAGACCTGTCTTTAAGATTTAAAGCAATTTAAAGTAGTACCCAGATACGAAAGAAGAACATGATGAGCAATTGTATCAAAGGCAGCTTTAAGATCTAGGGGCAGAAGGATCGTACCTTTACCACCGTCAGTTGCAAATAAAATGTCATTAAACACTTTGAGCCAAGCAGAATCAGTACTATGATCAAGAAACCGTGGAGAGGTTCTATTAACTTGGCTGCAGTCGGAAATGAGATCAATTACGAATGCACCACTTTTTCTAAAACTTTTTATAAAAAAAGAAAGCTTAGAGACAAGCTGGTAATTATTAAGGCAATCTTCATTCAAATCGTTTTTCTTGTCTAAAGGCTGAACAACAGCAAGGGATAGTTTGCCCAAAACTGAATATTCTGTCATCATTTACTCCTGATTTACTAGAAAAAAAAATATTGGAAACCTTTAACCACAGACTTTTACAGTAGGAAAAACAAATAGGCTACTATAGAAGTGAATGAATACAAGTTTTGTTTTGTTTTTTCAACAGAAGAAAGAAACTCATACAGGTTTGAAACCAATGAGAGTGAGTAAATAGTGAGCAAATTTTAATTTTGGATGAACTATCCCTTTAAATTTTTTGAGGACTACTCTAGTAACTAATAAATTAATAAAAGACTGGATGGCAATAGCAATTTTTTAGTATAAGAAGCCCTAATAATGTCTGAAGGGATAACATCAAGAGAAAGAGTTGTCTTAATTATATTGACCCAATCACAAAGCTCCTGAAAACCAGAAAACCAGAAAATAACTACACAAACAAGCCAACAAAAATAATGAAAACATTGGATATGCTCACTGCCAGGAGTGAATAACCAACATTGTAGCATACATAAGTTTTTTTTTTTACAAATTTCCTATACTGAAATCGACGATCTGGATTAATTATTGAGTTATTAATAGAAACAAAAGCTTAGGCATATGAGAGAGTAGTGGTCATTTGTAGGAGCGGCGTGTGTGTTGTTTTAAAAAAATATGGTTTGTCTAACCCCATTACTTTGTTCATTATTGTTCAAAAAGTGTTACTTTGTGCTCCGCTCTCCCCTAATCAAATCTTACAAATATTTTGACCTGCTTTTACTGCCACATGAATGTTAGCTAGACACTCTTTAAGAACCTCATAAGACATTGATAGAGAGTCGTGTTTCCATTTTTTCTCAGCTATAGGACAAGCCTGCCCATGAGCATGAACCTCATCATCCAGCCAATAGTAAAATTTATTAAACAGCAATAATAATAATAAAAAATAAAATATAATAATAAATAAAGACAAAATTTTCCAGCCTTTTTGCTTGTATTTGACCAATGTTAAGGCCAATTCACACCACACACACAAACACCAACAAACAACACTGTTAGAAATGCTGGGTAAACACTGTTCCTTCATATTGTCCCAACACAAATTGATTAAGTTAACTCAATCATTTTTAAAATATGAGAGGATTTAACATAAAACAATTAGGCTGTCAATTAGGTTGTCCCAAAAACAACTTAAGAATTGTGTAGTTTCAACTTATTAAAAATAAGTAGTTTAAACAAGCAGTAAAAGTCTAAAAGTGAAAGTTTATGAGTGAAGGACGTTACGATGACTGTTTACATGTACATCAGTAATGGAATTATTTACCTTAATCTGAATAAGACAATAATATGATTAAGGTGTTTACATGAGTAGCTTTTTGAATGTTCCTTTCATGATCCTGTTTTACCTGTTATAGCACATAATACTATTAACATAATTGTTTATGTTAAACGCTATCCACTTTTCCTCTGGAGTTTCATGTAATTTCGGGTGTTTCATTTTTAATATGTCGACTTTAACTGCAGTTTGGCACTTTCACTTACATTCAGGAACATTTTATGCACACCCCCATGACAAACGAGATATTGGATGCGAGTATGAACTGCTGGAAGTGGGTTGTTTAATTGAATTTGATACAGCACGCTGTATGGGGAAAAAAACTTCAGCATTTCGTGATGCAGGTGTCTGTGTAGTTTGACTGCAGTGTTTACATGTCTGTACTGTACTTCAATAATGCGACTAAAATCGGCATACTCCACATGTATTAATTCTATTTCTGTTTAGTTTGATTGTGAGCTTAGTCAGATTAAATTAATTAAAAATCGCTGTTTACATGGTAGACTCTTAATCAGAGTATTGCCTTAATTGATTTAAAATCGGATTACTGGTATCCATGTAAACGTTCTCAATGTTGTAAAAAAAGTACATGTTTATACTGCCCCAAAATTTGCCACACACAATAATAATAACATTTTAATGATAAATTAATTAAATGATCCTTCTTGGGACTAAAAAGACATTCACGTGAAGCCTGGACAGATTAACTCTGAGTTTGTTACCGTTTGTTGGAAAATCAGATCAAATTGCTATGAAGAATAATACAAATGATAATTCCACATGTTCATTTGGATGAAAACAAACTCCTACCAAAGGCAACAGATGCTAACGGGTAAAATCCAACCATCTCCACAGATTTGTTTGTTGGCGTTCGTCTATGCGGTGTGAATTGGCCTTTAGAGAAGGGCACTATATATTTTTTTTTCCAACCCAGGCTCATTCTGATTACATACCCCTATATGATTACATACCCTTATTACAGTTGTTGTTGTTTTTTTTCGCAAATCTACCAAAGGTTTCTGTGTACGCTTTTTCAGATCTCAAATTTCTCTCGCGAGTGCCATTCGTGCCTGCTGTTCTCACGTGAATCCACCAGAGGCTGCTGTTGACTGACTGACTGACTGACTGACCAACCGACCGATACCCCCACCCTCCGCCTTCCTAAACCCAACCAATAGTGTTTTCAAAAGCGCCAACTGACACGCCAAGCCCCTTCCTTAAACCCAACCACAGTGTTTTCAAAAGCAATCCAGAGAAAGAAAAACCCTCTCCTGATTTTTACCACATTCTTACCCTGTTATTTACTTGTTTAATTAATTTTTTGGCTTCTGTTTTTGTCTTACCCGCTTTCTGGAACCATTCACAGCCGTCCACATGCAAGTAAGTGGTCAGAAAAAGAGCGGTGTCATATTGCCCAGTAGTGTTAGTTTTAAAGACGAAATGCAGCCATACGTAGCTCTGGCTACATAATTTGTGAACTCCAGAAGCATATATAGGGCTACGTTTTCAGAATGAGCCTGTGTTGATTTTTTTCACACATTTTATGCTGAAAAGATCTCATTGAGCGCTGGCGTTCTGTGATCTCTGGCTGAAAGAAGCCTGACTCATTCACACAAGCACACCTGACTCTGACTGTAAGCTGCTTTGTCAGTCCCAAAAGCTGCTGTACTAAAAGCTTTTGTCATAACAACATAAGACTCAGCGTACCCTTTATGCACACAGGAGCGGTGCCACTCCAAGTGCCATTGGGAAGACATGCCCGCTGAGACACTCCCTTGAGCTGGTATGGTTTATAGCAGAGATACTGAGCTGAGCGAAGGAGCCCACCCTCACTGTACTGCAGGAATAGGTCTCCGTTGGCTGGCTTTTTGGGAGTAGCACAGAGCGCTGCTGCTTGTCCTTGTGAAAGGCAATAAAAATAACATTATGCAATATGTAAGCATTAAATATTAAAGCATGGCAAGTGTGGTTTCTGTGAAGGGCACTTAGCAGGAACAATAAAAAAACCTCATAAAGGTGCATCAAATTAGATAAAGAATTAGCCTGCATACAGGGCGAAACATTTCACAGCATATGCTTATGTATTACATATTATTACCCACGAATTAGTAAAACACTTAAACAATTTAATACATTAAGAAACTTAAATAAAATGTGTTTATATATATATATATATATATATATATATATATATATATATATATATATATATATATATATATATATATATATATATATATATATATTTGTGTGTGTACTTGTTTTATGTCCCAATGGGGACTTAAACCTGAATACACACAGACTCAAGGGGTTTGTCACTGTGGGAACCAAATTAATCACACAGAATAAGGTATTTTGAAAATGTTAACATGTAGATTGTTTCCTTTGAGGGTTGGGTTTACGGCTAGGCTTGGAGTATGGGGATGTATAAACGGTTTGTATAGTAGAAACATCACTATGAGAGTCAATGCCACAATAAGTCTCTGTGTGTGCGCTTATTTATGTGGTTTACGAGGACACAGAATTGTTAAATGACATTGGTAGGACCAAGTTGTACTCTATTTACCTGATTTGCGAGGACATGTCATGTGTCCTTGTAATTCAAACACTTTAAAAAAGCATTCCTTATAGGGTCTTTTGACATTCAAAGTTTTGCTGCTAGTTTCCTGTGAAGGTGTGGGGTTAGTGGTAGGGCAAGTATATTTTTAAATTACATTGTTTACAGTATAAAATACATGATGTGTATGGAGAGTCCTCATAAACATATACACTCACCGGCCACTTTATTAGGAACATTCTGTTCATCTGCTTGTTAACACAAATTTCTAATCAGCCAATAACAAGGCAGCAACTCAATGCATTTAGGCATGCAGACGTGGTCAAGAAGATCTGCTGCAGTTCAAACCGAGCATCAGAATGGGGAAGAAAGGTGATTTAAGTGACCAAGTCACTTTTCAAGTGATGAATTCACTTTGAACGTGGCATGGTTGTGGTGCCAGATGGGCTGGTCTGAGTATTTCAGAAACTGCTAATCTACTGGGATTTTCACACACAACCATCTCTAGGGTTTACAGAGAATGGTCTGAAAAAGAGAAAATATCCAGTGAGCGGCAGTTCTGTGGGCGCAAATGCCTTGTTGATGCCTGAAGAGAATGGCCAGACTGTTTCCAGCTGATAGAATAGCAACAGTAACTCAAATAAGCACTTGTTACAACCGAGGTATGCAGAAGAGCATCTCTGAATGCACAACACGTCAAACCTTGAGGCGGATGGGCTACAGCAGCAAAGGACCACAACGAGTGCCCCCTATCAGCTAAGAACAGGAAACTGAAGCTACAATTCACACAGGCTCACCAAAATAGGACAATAGAAGATTAGAAAAACGTCACCTGGTCTGATGAGTCTCGATTCTGCTGTGACATTTGGTTGGTAGGGTCAGAATTTGGCAACAACAACATGAAAGCATGGAACCATCTGGCCTTGTATCAACGATTCAGTCTTGTGGTGGGGGTGTAATGGTGTGGGGGATTTTTTCTTGGCACACTTTGGGCCCATTAGTACCAATTGAGCACTGTGTCAATGCCACAGCCTACCGGAGTATTGTTGCTGACCATGTCCATCCCTTTATGACCACAGTGTACTCATCTTCTGATGGCTACTTCCAGCAGGATAATGCACCATGTCATAAAGCGTGAATCATCTCAGACTGGTTTCTTGAACATGACAATGAGTTCACTGTACTCGAATGGCCTCCACAGTCACCAGATCTCAATCCAATAGAGCACCTTTGGAATGTGATGGACGGGAGATTCGCATCATGGATGTGCAGCCGACAAATCTGCAGCAACTGAGTGATGCTATCATGTCAATATTGACCAAAATCTCTAAGGAATATTTCCAGAACCTTGTTAAATCTATGCCACAAGACATTAAGACAGTTCTGAAAGCAAAAGTGGGTCAACCCGTCACTAGTAAGGTGTACCTCATAAAGTGACCAGTGAGTGTATGCAAGTGTGCATGTTTGTGAGTGTATGTGCGTGCATGCATGTTAACAAATAAATAAATGCATTTACTGTATACACATATACGACTCTATCAATTTTGTACCTGAGACTTCCTGGAATGTAGCAAAAAAGCCATCATGGTTATTATATCCATCTGAAACAAATCGAATGTGCAGAGAGTTCCCAGAGCTTTTGATTGGTGCAGGGCTTTCATCTCCGCAGTATCTGCCAATCACAGGCGACTTGACACTGTCTCCGTCCCGCACCTCCACATAATCATATTGACAACTGTGGTCAGACTCTAGGCTAATCATTGAGAATCTGCAGTGAGAAAACATAATGGATATATTTGACTCATAAAGGGTTTTTCAAGCTGATTAATTAATAACAAATAAAATAATGAATAATATAATGACACTACTTTAAATAATTATTTATCATTCATTCATTCATTCATTTTCCTTCAGCTTAGTCTCTATTTCAGAGGTTGCCACAGCGGAATGAACCACCAACTATATTCCAGCATATGTTTAATGCAGCGGATGCCCTTCCAACCACAACCAAGTACTGGGAAACACCCATATACTCTCACATTCACACACACACCCGTACACTATGGCCAATTTTGTTTATTCAGTTCACTTATAGCACGTCTTTGGACTGTGGGGGAAACCCGGAGGAACACCCACGCCAACACGGGGAGAACATGCAAATTTCACTCAAAAAATGCCAAATGACCCAGCCGGGACTCGAACCAGTGACATTCTTGCTGTGAGGTGACAGTGTTAACCACTGAGTCACTATGCAACCCAATTAATTATTTCATTTCTAATCAAATAAATGAAAACAAATAATTATTGATCAGCTTTGTAGTATCGAAAGTTACCTGAGCTCCATTGTTGCGCCTCTGCCAACTTTTAGTGTCCATTCACATTTAGCATTGATTGGATAACTCTCTAAAGTCACATGACCGTGTGGCCTCTGTATGACTTCTCCGCATGCTAAAGTTGGTGAATAGAGAGTGTGTCTATTTTAATGCTCCTATTTGCAACAGTAAAAAGCAATATATTTAATCCTGTTTACCAGAAAGAAAAGACAGACTCACTGAGACAGTCTCCTCCAGACCACCCTTGGCGACAGGATGTGCAGTACCTGCCTCTGATGTAGAAATCATCCTTGGCCTGCCAGGTGCCATTGCTGCAAGTCTTACAGTTGTCAAAAATACTGCAGCCTTGGGGGATACAGAAATCATTTACTTTTTTAAAACAATTGATTAATAAATGTGTAGGAAAGCAGCAACTAACTAATTAAATAAACAAACAAGTAAATAAATATAATATAATGATAACAACAATAACAGTATTAATAGTAATATTAATGTAACATTAGCAATACTATTAATATATTAAGATCAATTTAATAATATTAATATATAAATAAAAATAATATAATTAAATATAATATAAAAATACAATGTAAACAATACAAACAAACAAACAATTATGAAAACAATGGAAATAAATAAACAAACAACTGCAAATAAAACAACACAGGCTCATTCTGAAAACATAGCCCTATATATGTTTCAGGAGATCACGAATTATGTAGCCAGAAGTACGTATGGCTGCATTTTGTTTTTAAAACGAACTGTTACCAGTTTGCCCAGTGGCTCACCATGTACATCGGTAGACTTGTGACGCAGAATTGACCACGATGATGGGGTTTGTTTCTGGCAAAATACGGTTCCAGAAAGCGGGTAAGACAAAAACAGAAGCCAAAAAATAAACAAGTAAATAACGTGGTAAAATCTGTGGGAAATGTGGTAAAATCTGAAACCGTGGTAAAAAAACAGATTTTCTGCATTGCTTTTGAAAACTGTCAGTTGGGTTTAGGGAAGTGGGTGGGCGGGTTAATCGGTTCTTTTGAAAACACTATTGCTTGGGTTTAGGGAAGAAGGAGAGTGTCACGGATTGGCCAGGCTCGTCCACCAGCATCACGCAAAGATCACCATCACCTGAGTATTAACCACACACAGCTGCACCCAATCACTTAGTCACTATATAAGCACACACCTCACTTCACTCAGTGTCCGGTCTCGTTCCTACGAAGCGGACTCTGAGTGAACACCTCCTGGTAATCACTAGCATTTCAATCTCAGTATATTGTACTTATCTGCTCTCTGTCTCTCCTAGTTTGTCCAGTGTTCCCGGTGTCCTGTCTGCCTTGTGTTTGTCATCAGTCTGTCTTCCCCGCAAGCCCTCTGGTGTGTGCATTCGGTCTCCCTCAGTATCAGTCATCCAGCCTGCCACCAAGGATCATCCAAACAACCAGACTCCACTCACTTCTCCTCCGTTCTCCTTGTGTGCTCAAGTGTTGTAAATAAACATCGTCAATAACTCACTCACCTTCCTTGTCCGTCTGCTTCCCATAACAGAAGACCGGACCTACTACAATCAACAGCATGAGCACTCACGATCCCATTCAGGAGTTGGTGGACTCGCTGAAGAGAGTCTTGTCACCATCTGCTCCACTTCCCGAAGCACCACCAGCACCGAGCACTTCTTCACCGTCCACCCACTCATCCAGTCCCATGGCTCGACCAGCGCCCTACTCTGGCGGGGCGGAGGAGTGCAATGGTTTTCTGTTACAATGTTCTCTAATATTCACCATGCAACCTGAATTATATCCCACAGATCGGTCCAAAATCGCTTTCATCATCTCCCTTCTCTCTGGATCGGCTCTTCGGTGGGCAGAAACCATCTGGCAACAGTCTGGGCCGGTAACCAGCTCCATTCAAGCATTCGTCAAGTACTTTAAGGAGGTTTTCGGTCGCGCAGATGCAGAAGTAGCAGCTGGAGAACAGTTATACCATCTCAAACAGGGAGCCATGTCCACTCAGGATTATGCGCTCCGGTTCCGTACTCTGGCTGCTGCTAGCGGATGGAATGAGCGATCTCTCCTCACCACCTACCGGCTCGGACTGGAGCCCAGCCTCCGACTACAGCTAGCAGCCCTCGACGATACCATGGGGTTGGAGAAATTCATCCAACAATCCCTCCGCTGTTCAGATCGTCTGAGGGTCTACCAGCACGATCTTCCATCTGCACCCCAAGCACTCCTCCGTTCGCCAGAGCCAGCAGTCCCTCCAGAACCAGAACCAATGATCGTGGAATCTGGTAGACTCACCATCACTGAGCGACAGAGGAGGCTGACCCGGGGTTTATGTATGTACTGTGGTGCCGAAGGACATGTCAGGCTGGACTGTCCCATTCGTCCAGCACGTCCTTTGGTGAGTGTATTCAGTTCTCCCATTGAAAAAATGCATCCTCTCACCACCAATGTCCAGTTAACTACCCCTTCTGTATCTGTTTCAGTCACGGCCCTCATCGACTCCGGGTCAGCTGGAAATTTCATCTCGTACGCCCTCTGTCGCCAGCTCCATCTTAACACCGAAGCCTCGACGCACGTCTACCAGATCCAACCCATAACCAACGCAATCCATTCCCAGGCACGTATCCATCGCAAATGTGAGCCTATCTATCTCCAAGTGGGATTGCTCCACAAGGAGGAGATCCAATTTCTGGTTCTGGAGGGTGCATCCATGGACATCATTCTAGGGCGCCCGTGGCTGGTGAAGCATGATCCCATCCTCTCTTGGGGCACAGGAGAGATAAGAAAATGGGGTGAAGACTGCAAAACCAGATGTTTTCCCGACCTACCTGTTCAACTTCAGAAACCCCTTACTATCTATGTCACGTCAGTTGAAAGTCCAGTAGATAAACGATCCATTCAAATCCCGAAGATATATTCCGCATATGAAGACGTTTTTTGCCCCAAGAGAGCTTCCCAGCTACCTCCACATCGGCCATGGGACTGCGCCATAGACCTGCTGCCAGACGCTCCTATGCCCAAAGGTAGGATCTACCCGTTGTCCCTTCCGGAAACTAAGGCCATGGAGGAGTATATTCAGGAAGCACTGAGTCAGGGGTATATCCGCCAGTCCACGTCACCTGCTGCCTCAAGCTTTTTCTTTGTGGCCAAGAAGGATGGAGGGCTGCGTCCTTGCATCGACTATCGAGTTCTGAATCAAGGAACAATAAAGTTCCGGTATCCCCTTCCTCTCGTCCCTGCGGCCTTGGAACAACTCCGATCAGCCAAGGTATTCACGAAGTTGGACCTCCGCAGCGCATACAATCTGGTTAGAATACGTGAGGGGGACGAGTGGAAGACGGCGTTTGTGACCCCTACAGGGCATTACGAATACCTGGTCATGCCCTATGGTCTGGTCAACGCCCCCTCCGTATTCCAGAACTTCATTCACGAAGTCCTCCGGGAGTTCCTCCATATCTCCGTCATAGTCTACATTGATGACATCCTGATTTACTCCCGGAGTGAGGCCGAACACCGCCACCACGTTGCGGAGGTCCTACAAACCCTCAGAGACCATCAATTGTACCTCAAGGCTGAAAAATGCTCCTTCCACCTACCGTCTGTTCAGTTCTTGGGGTACATCATTGATCATGAAGGGGTTCGCATGGACGAGGGGAAGGTCACTGCCGTTGTCTCCTGGCCAAAACCAACAACTATTAAAGAACTCCAAAGATTTCTAGGGTTTGCCAATTTCTATAGACGTTTCATCCACAACTACAGTCTCATTACCGCTCCGCTTACCAACCTACTCAAAAACCAACCCAAGAAACTCTCCTGGCCTCCCGAAGCCGACGCAGCCTTCCAAGCCCTCAAACAAGCCTTCACTCAAGCTCCACTCCTGACTCACCCAGATCCTGAAATCCCGTTCGTGGTCGAGGTAGATGCCTCGACAACTGGAGTAGGAGCCATCCTATCACAACATCATGGTACACCAGCATTACTCCATCCATGCGCCTATTTCTCCAGGAAGCTCAGCCCGGCGGAGAGAAACTATGACATCGGAAATCGGGAGCTATTGGCTATAAAGCTTGCCCTGGAAGAATGGCGACACTGGCTGGAGGGAGCCAAACATCTTTTCCAGGTGATTACAGACCATAAAAATCTCCAGTACCTCAAAGAAGCCAAAAGACTCTGTCCTCGTCAGGCCCGATGGTCCCTGTTCTTCTCCCGATTCCAATTCTCAATATCTTACCGACCTGGGTCAAAGAACATCCGAGCGGACGCACTGTCCCGAATTTATGATCAGCCAGAAATCATGGAGACCCCAGCCAGAATCCTTCCAGAACAGATCACGGTCTGTCCTATCACCTGGTCCGCTCCTACAGTCATCGCCACTCCCGAATCCAGGACTCCGCCGGGCTGTCCCCCCCAATCGTCGCTTCATTCCTGAAAACCAACGGGTAGATCTGATCCATTCCACCCATACATCTTTGGGCACAGGGCATCCCGGGACCAACAACACCCTCTCGTTGCTATCCCAACGCTTTTGGTGGCCGCACATGGCGAGGGATGTGAGGAGATACATTCAAGGCTGTAGAGAGTGCGCTATGTCAAAGAGTCCTCGCCATCTACCTGCAGGTAAACTCCATCCCTTGCCCATCCCAAACCGCCCCTGGTCACACCTAGGAGTTGACTTCATGACAGATCTCCCATCATCTGAAGGTAATACCTGCATTTTAGTCATTGTCGACCGATTTTCCAAATTCTGCCGTCTGATTGCCTTGAAAGGTCTGCCCACAGCCCTAGAAACCGCCGAAACCCTATTCAACCATGTCTTCCGATGCTTTGGGTTACCTGAAGACATAGTCTCGGACCGAGGACCCCAGTTCATCTCCAGACTATGGAAAGCCTTCTTCAGACTCCTAGGTGTGACCGTCAGCCTCTCGTCTGGCTATCATCCACAGACCAACGGCCAGACAGAGAGGAAGATCCAAGAAGTGGGGCGGTTCCTCAGAACATTCTGTCACGGTCATCAAAACTCCTGGAGCCAGTTTCTGGGCTGGGCGGAATACGCCCAGAATTCCCTGCGGCAACCTACCACCGGACTTGCGCCATTCCAGTGTATTCTGGGCTTCCAACCTCCACTATTTCCCTGGGATGGCGAACCTTCTGATGTCCCCGCAGTGGATTACTGGTTCCGGGAGAGCGAGAGGGTCTGGGACGATGCTCATCACCATCTCCAGAGGGCAGTTCGCAGAGCCAAGGAGGTCTCCGACAAGAGGAGGATTCCAGGTCCTAGCTATGCGCCGGGGCAGAAAGTTTGGCTCTCCACCAGAGACATCCGCTTGCGACTGCCCTCCCGAAAACTTAGTCCCAGATTTGTTGGTCCCTTCACCATCCTGGAGCAGGTCAACCCCGTCACGTTTAAGTTACAGTTACCACCACAATATAGGATCCACCCCACATTCCACGTTTCACTCCTCAAACCCTTTCACGACCCTCTGATTCCCTCCACAGAGCCTGGCCATGAAGAGGAACCTCCTCCCCCACTGATGTCGGAAGTCGGATCCATTTACAAGATCAAGGACCTTCTGCGGTCCCGACGTCGTGGTGGTCAGCTGGAATATCTTGTCGACTGGGAGGGATACGGTCCGGAGGAGAGATCTTGGGTCCCCAGATCAGATATATTAGATCCTGCACTTATGGAAGAGTTCCACTCCAATCACCCCGAGTTTCCAGCACCTCGTGGACGTGGTAGACCACCACGACGTCGGAGGTATAGGCCCTCAGGAGCGGGCCCTGGGGAGGGGGGTAATGTCACGGATTGGCCAGGCTCGTCCACCAGCATCACGCAAAGATCACCATCACCTGAGTATTAACCACACACAGCTGCACCCAATCACTTAGTCACTATATAAGCACACACCTCACTTCACTCAGTGTCCGGTCTCGTTCCTACGAAGCGGACTCTGAGTGAACACCTCCTGGTAATCACTAGCATTTCAATCTCAGTATATTGTACTTATCTGCTCTCTGTCTCTCCTAGTTTGTCCAGTGTTCCCGGTGTCCTGTCTGCCTTGTGTTTGTCATCAGTCTGTCTTCCCCGCAAGCCCTCTGGTGTGTGCATTCGGTCTCCCTCAGTATCAGTCATCCAGCCTGCCACCAAGGATCATCCAAACAACCAGACTCCACTCACTTCTCCTCCGTTCTCCTTGTGTGCTCAAGTGTTGTAAATAAACATCGTCAATAACTCACTCACCTTCCTTGTCCGTCTGCTTCCCATAACAGAGAGTGGGTCAGTCGATCAGTCAGTCAGTCGATAGCGGCCTCTGGTGGATTGACGCACAAAGAGCAGGCGCAAATGGGGCGAGATAAATTTGAGATCTGAAAAAGCAGAATGAGCCTGGGTTGAAAAAAAATCAATGAAGCAAAAATGTAAGCCAATAAATGAACAGATAAACTGATAAACTGATGAATAAATAAACAAAGTAAATAAATAAATAAAAGCATACATACATGAATACTGTTTAAGAAAGCAGACAACATAAATAAATATATAATTAAACAAACCAACAAATGCTCATGAAAGCTGAAAATGCAAGTAAATGCAACCCAGGCTCATTCTGAAAACATACCTCTATATCTATTTCTGGAGACTGCCAAATGCATCTCAGGAGCTACGTTTTTCTGCAGTTTTTGTTTTCGTGAATCCACTAGAGGCCGCTGTGTATGCTTTTTCAGATCTCAAATTTCTCTCGCGAGTGCCATTCGCACCTGCTGTTCTCACGCAAATCCACCAGAGGCTGCTGTAGACTGACTGTTTGACTGACTGTATGACTGACTGACTGACCGATCGACTGACCCACCCTCCCCTTTCCCAAACCCAACCAATCGTATTTTTAAAAAAGCACAGATTGACCCACCCACCGCCTTCCCTACACCCAACCGACAAATTTAAAAAGCAATTCAGAAAAAGAAAAGCCCTCGTCTGATTTTTAACACATTTTACCACATTCTCACTCTGTTGTTTACTTATTTTCTTTTTTGGCTTCTGTTTTTGTCTTACCTACTTTTTGGAACTGTTCTTCACTGGACTCCAGTCACCGGTCATCGGTCATCTCCTCTCTGCCTCGCAAGTCCACCAGCGTACATGGCGAGCTAATTGGACAAACTGGTAACAGCCTGAAAACCGTCCATACGGAGGTGAGCGGTTAGCTGGTAAGTGCGAAAAGAAACGGAGTCATACCACCCCATAGCATTCATTTTAAAGATGCCATACATACTTCTGGCTACATACTTCAAGATCTCCAGAAATGTATTTAGGGCTACATTTTCAGAAGGAGCCGGGAGTAAATGAATGAATGAATAAAAGTATGGAAGCAGCAAATGGAAAGCATGCATTTGGTAAAATAACAGCTAGGTATGCTAAAAATGTATTATATAATGTATAAATCTAATATGATTTAATAAATAAATAAATAAATAAATAAATAAATAAATAAATAAATAAATAAATAAATAAATATAATTTAAAGATAACTCAAGCAGAAAAAAAAATACATTAGCAGGTCATCAGCAGTTCAAAACTTATAACAGAGCTGTTCCCTCTTACCCTGGTGTAGGATGCAGGGGTCACACTCATCCAGAACATTTCGACAGCAGGGTACAGCATAGCCCACTTTCACTCCCTGAGACGGGCACTTACATGCAATCTGCTCATACTCACAGCAGGTACGGCACATGGCGTTCCACTGCGGGCCAGGGCACTTATCCTCCTGCGACCTAAAAACTAAATCAAGCAGCCCAGATGTCAGAAGTCCTGCACACTTCTCTAGAATTCATGAGACGGATGTTAAGTGATGCTAAATAAGTCATGTATCCAGTTAATTGAGAGAAAGCCATTGGTTTATAACAGGATGTAAAATCTGTGGTTTCCTAGATGGCTGAATTCATCTTTAAAGTTAAAATATGTAAGATTCACAATATGTAGAACAACAGCAATAATACAGACACATTATATTAATACAGATGTAAATTAGCTTGATGTTATCCTGTAAATGAGCAAAGGAATCATGGCAGTTGTCGTATTCAACTCTACAGTTGAATGGAAACCAATTAGATGGGACTCAAGCATAAATAATCTTCATGGATGAGGTAATGAATGAAAGATTTACTAACGTTCCGATTTAATAAATTAATTCCATCTTATTTTCCACTCTAATGAAGGAGCTGGAAGAAAGCTAAAATTGTGCTAACTTAATACTTGTAGAGATCCCTTTCTATGCTGTACACATCATCAACTTAAAGATTCAAAACACCCTGGAGTAATTTTTTGAAATTTGAACAGATTTGTGTGTGTTGAGCATCAGTTAAGACAACGTTAGTACATGTCAGCTTTAATTGTAGGGAAAAGTGGATAATTTGGAGCTTTTGTCAGCTAATTTCATCAAAATCAGTGATGTAGCGTGAATCTGCTAGTGGAGTGATGACGCGTTTCTCATTATTATTCATAGCTGAGTTTTCTTATCCTATGAGAAGACCCTGCTTCTTAATTATTCATGAGAGCATGTGCTTTCCGATCATAGACCTGACAAGCTGAGAGACCCAATAACTGGGTGAGACTGCGTCTGCGCATGCAACGGCTCATATGTGTTTGTCTCCATGATCCATGGGTTTTGTTGCATGTTTTTCCCTGCCATGCTGCAAGTGCCGATACAGCACAGCTGTTGGTTTGCAGCAAGCATTTTAGACGGGAGAGCTGTACAAGAATTGGACAATGGCAGACTTTGTCTTTTATCAGTTGGGTTCGTTCAAATTCAGACACATCACCTATATCCATACTGCTGTGTTTTCCTATGTTTAAAATCCTCCTGATTACCCGCAGGGTTAAGGGTTGAAATAGATAGGGCAAGAGACCTGCTGCACTGCTATCCACAGTATCTGCATTCAGACCCGGGAGGAGAGAAAACCTTTTCAATTGTAATGAAAACATAAACATGATTATCTTTATAATGATATAACAAATTGTGGTTATGTATATGAAATTACAAATAAAAAATGTAGCAGGACCTTAAATTAATTGCTGTTTATTTCTTTGCATTTTGACTTTGTAAACTATAAAATCAAGGGTTTCCTTATGGTTTGTCTCTCATTTTGTGAGCCAACTGACAACCGTTCGCTCCCCTCTTTTTTCCCTGCTCGGCCGGCAACGCCCACCCCTCCCTCTGCTCGCAGTGCTCCACGCCCATCATGAAGCATTTTTTGAAAAAGAGGTAGGATTAAACTGAAAGCAAGGGTTTCATGGCCCTTTCAAGGGATAGTTGACCCAAAAATGAAAAATCTGTGATCATTAACTCTCCCTTCACTTGTAGTTCCGAATCTGTTTTGGTTTCTTTTTTCTGTTGGACACAAAATATTACATTCTGAAGAAAACTTGAAACCTGTAACCATTGACTTCCATTTTGTTTGTTTTTCCTACTATGAATGTCAATGGACAGATGTTTTCAGCTTTGTTCAAAATATCTTCTTCTGTATTCAACAGAAGAAAGAAACTCATAAAGGTTTATATCACTTGCACTTGCAGTGTCGGTCGCATTACAAGTAACGCAAGTTGTGTAATAATATTAAGTAACAAGTAAAGTACTGCATAACTTTTAAAAATTAAGTAATAATATTTAAGTTACTTTTTAAAAAATGTAATGCAAGTTACTTTTTAATTCAGTTAATTGGCTTTTTTTTAATTGCTGAATTCAAATGAACATATACACGTTGAATCCCACACGCAATGAGAGAATGCAGAAACAGACAGAAAGAAAGATGGAAGAAAGCATTGCTTTAAACTTTCATACGGCATGTATAGCTCGGGTTAGCTCAGGTTATCCTATATTAATTTTTTATGTGTTTTTTTAAGATAAATGAAGGTTATGTGGTGTGTTTTTAATTGCAGAGCTCCTCTAGTTTAAAAAAAAGAAGGAAAAAAAAACACTGCAAGATCTGAAAGAGATCAAGCCTCAGCCAGGTCAGAAAAAGCTACGCAAAAGTAACTCAAAGGTAACTAAGTAAAGCAACTATTTACTTTTTGCTCAGCTGTGTAATAAAACATTTAAGATTGTCAATTTCTGGTAGTCTCTGAAATATTGATCTGCGATTTTTGCCCCAAAATCTTCTTGGGCCATTTGAACTGGCAGCCAATGATAAGGAATGAGTGTCTAGTTGCTACAACATCTACATCTCCGCTTGTGTTTCTGATTTGTTTCTGATTATTTTTTTTATCTGATCTAATTAATCACATAGTAAATTTCACTGAGAAATTACAGCCCAAAAGAAAATGTTATGTCATGCTATTTTAGTTATTCATATAAAAATATTAAATTGTTGGCTTACTGGAATTATCCTCTAAATAAGAAACTACATGTCAAAGAACGCAAATATCTATCTATAACCATTCAAGCCATTTATCCCTTTAATTCATTCAAACGGCTGTTTCATTTAGCCCTGCATATGAATGGCCTACAGAATTATTGATCAATGGGAAATGAGTGTTTTCATAAGTAAAACTCAGCAAAAGCACACAATATTGTGTCTAAAATATAACAAAATATAATAAAACAATACTGTTGAATAGGATCAATATCACATTTTGGATAAAATCAGCCCTCATGTGATATTGCTTAACTATGTTAAACTTTACAAATATAACACAAAAAGCATTTTTACCCCAATATCTTGACTTTCAGGAGCTTATAAGGGCCAGAGAGAACCTGTAAACATCTTTGCATAAGTAAATAAATGATGTGCAAAACAATATGTGGATTTCTGCATCCACGGATTCCATGTGGGCCTATTAATAACTACATTGTATAGGCTTCATCACGCAGTCATTTCCCTGCAAAATGTTGTCACCAATCAGATAGATGAGCAGGAGTGGGTACACTGATTTTGCTGAGAACAATAAATGTTATTTTCCCAAACTAATTATTAACAGCTCGAGTGTCTGACATCTGAGGATAACCAGATATGACAACACTGACAGCCCAAGCAATTTACAGACTGTAAGAATAGTTAAATTGCAGCGTTCTCTGGATTTAAACACTATTTGAGACATTTGGGTTAAGGTGTGGCAAGCACACAGTATTATTTTTGAATATTACATGCACAAACTTTGCATATTGCACCTTACATTTCTAAGTCGTGTCTTGGCATGTTAAACTCATACTTCTATCATAAAAAAATCATGTAATTATGTTGCTGTGATCATAATATAGATCAAAGATCACTAAGATCTTAGCGTGCAACAGTGCCATATAATTATAACCTACTGTTTTCTTTCTTGTGGAAGCAAGACTCCTGTCTGTTTTCTTGCTATCTTTGAGGTTACAGACAGGTTCATATAGTCATTTCCTGGCGCATTCATCTCAAGCCTGTTTTTCTCATTTGTGAGGAAACATCCAAAGAGACTTATGCATCTTAAAGTGAGTCAAACCTCTTTAGACATATTATATTGAATTTGTAAACAGCATGAGTACAACTTGTTCTAAATTAATATTTAAACAGATTTTTTTATTCCTGTCCCTTATACACTTAGGTCCATGAATATTTGGACATCGACACAATTCTTACAATTTTGGCTCTATACACCAACACAATGGATTTGAAATAAAAATTAACAAGATGTGCTTTAACTGCAGACTGTCAGCTTTAATTTGAGGGTATTTACATGCAAAGTAAACCACTGTAGGAATTACAACAGTTTGCATATGTGCCTCCCACTTGTTAAGGGTCCAAAAGTAATTGGTAAGAATAATAACCACAAGTCAAACTTTCACTTTTTGATACTTGGTGGCAAATCCTTTGCAGTCAATTACAGCCTGAAGTCTGGAATGTATAGACATCACCAGACGCTGGGTTTCATTCCTGGTGGTGCTCTGCCATGCCTCTACAGCAACTGTCTTCAGTTCCTGCTTGTTCTTGGGGCATTTTCCCTTCAGTTTTGTCTTCAGCAAGTGAAATACATGCTCAATCGGATTCAGGTCAGGTGATTGACTTACAATAGCATAAAGCATATGCTATTGGCAATAGCATAAAGTTCCACATATTTCCCTTCAAAAACTCTTTGGTTGCTTTTGCATTATGGTTTGGGTCATTCTCAATCTGCACTGTGATACGCTGTCCAAGTTCTGAAGTATTTGGCTTAATATGAGCTGAAAATATTGCCTGAAACACTTCAGAATTCATCCTGCTGCTTTTGTCAGCAGTCATATCATCAATAAATACAAGAGAACCATTTCCATTGACAGCCACACATGCCCACGCCATGCCACTACTACCACCATGCTTCACTGCTTAGAATCATGAGCAGTTCCTTTCCTTCTCCATACTCTTCTTTTCCCATAACTCTGGTACAAGTTGAGCTTAATCTCATCTGTCCATAGGATGTTGTTCCAGCACTGTGAAAGCTTTTTTAGAACTCCAATCTGACCTTCCTGTTTTTGAGGTTCACCAATGGTTTACATCTTGTGGTGAACCCTCTGTAATCACTCTGATGAAGTCTTCTCTTGATTGTTGACTTTGACACACATACACCTTCTGGAGAGTGTTCTTGATCTGGCCAACTGTTGTGAAGGGTGTTTTCTTCACCAGGGAAAGAATTCTTCGGTTGTCCACCTCAGTTGTTTCCGTGGTTTTCATAGTCTTTTGGTGTTGCTGAGTTCACTGGTGCATTCTTTTTTTTTTTAAGAATGTTCCAAACAGTTGTTTTAGCCTTGCCTAATGTTTGTGCTATCTCTCTGATGATTTGTTTTGTTTTTTCAGCCTAATGATGGCTTGCTTGACTGATAGTGATAGCTCTTTGGATCTCATCTTGAGAGTTGACAGTAACAGATTCCAAATGCAAATAGCACACTTCATATGAAGTCAGTACCTTTTATCTGCTGTAATTGGGATAATGTGGGAATAACACGCACCTGGCCATGGAACAGCTTAGAAGCCAATTGTCCAATTACTTTTGGACCCTTAACAAGTGGGAGGCACTTATGCAAACTGTTGTAATTCCTACACCGTTCACCTCAAATTAAAGCTGACAGTCTGCAGTTAAAACACATCTTGATCGTTTAATTTCAAATCCATTGTGTTGGTGTATAAAGCTAAAAATGTTTGACTTGTGTCGATGTCCAAATATTTATGGACCTAACTGTGTATATATATATATATATATATATAAATATATATAAATCAGTATGATTTTTAAATGTTTTAAAATAAGCTTATCCTGCTCACCATAGCTGCATTTATTTAATCAAAAAATACTGTACAAATTGTAAAATTGTGAAATGTTATTACACTATAAAATAACTGTTCAAAAGTAGTTTATCATTTTCCAGTGACTGAAATGATGTGACATGTAGAGTCACATGATCATTCAGAAATCACTCTTATATTAATTATTATTATTAATGTTATTGTTATTAATGTAATAGTAATAAAAGCAACAATGACTGGAGTAATAATTTCATTTGAAAATACATACAATAAGAAAGCAGTTATTTAAAACTGTATTAAATATTTAACAATTTTTTACATGTAATAATAAATGCATCCCTAATGAACAGGATAATTTTATTTTAAAAAAAAACATGAAAAAAACTGTTGACTATATAGGTGATTATTTTTGTAAGTGAAACACATCAACTTATGTAGTAAACCTAACCATAACCTTAATAATACTTTAGTGAGAGTTAGTAAACATGTAGTTGAGAAGTTATTTACAGTCATCAGAAAGAATCAAATCAATCGAAACTTCAGGAAGTCTAATCTAAAAAGCACACTTCAACTCAATACAACCTGCAGGATAACATTAAGTGTTGGACTAAACACACACATATTTTCCAGTGGCTGTGGTATTTAAATTACACCATGCATTGAAATAACAGTGTTTGTGTCAGAGAAACCCAGTCATTACTCTTGAAAGTGAGCGTTACAATTGAGTTCTTGCAAAACTCTTACCATTTGGCCAACATGCCCCAGTGCTTAAAAGCTGAAGAAGATAAAGAAGGACATGGAGCGAAGCCGAGTGGTATCCAGACTCAGGGGCCATCCATATCCCTGCGCTCACAGCCAGCTGGCCTGCGGGAGAGAGCATTCTTCAGCCAACACTTCTGTTGTGTCAAATGAGCTCCTGCAACATGAGGCCAGTCATTAGAAACCCCCAGTCTCTCCGTCTTCCTCTGTCTCTCTCTCTCTTTCTCTCTCAGACGGTTTCCTCTAACTCTCTCCCTCAATTTACAGTCTGTTGCAGTTTCACTGTGACGTAAGGAGTTTGATGGAGAGCAGGGGGAAACCTTTAACCCATTCTCCTACCAGTGTCATGTTTGTCTGTTTGCTAGACACAGTTACTAAGTTACTAAATATATAAATATTTCTAAACAAAGCAAACAGCAGTCGGTGGGCTTCAACTTCACATCTTTCATGGCATCTAGAGAACTTTTGGGGTGGTAATAATTTAGGTTATCATTAATGCTCTGATTAAACACTTTTGGGGGGAAAAATAGAAGGAGGAGAATATATATTACAGCGTCATTTCACTGGTCAAGCAGATAATAGGATGTGGAGAGGTATTATACAAATGACTGACTCAAAAAACTGCTGTTCTTTCATTTGCTCTCTCTGTCTCTCTCTCTCTCTCTCTCTCCTCCCCCATCTGTTTCTCTATTTGCCAGATCCTTTTGGTTTATTTTCTTTACATGTCAGCCTTCTGCTGTAGCTTTCAATTTTGTATGCAAAGTTTACTGCTGTTTGTAAAGCTGATGATAATGAACTACATGAGAGTGAATGGGGTTTGGTGTAAGGGTCCAGCAGGACAGACTAAAGAGAAAAACATTTGCCCCGTTTGTTTTGAGTTACCATGGAAACCGAGTTTCCATGTTCTTAACTGCTCCCGAATACACTCATTCTATCTGAATGAAGAAAATCCCCCACTCGTATGAGTGCAACGATTAATAAATGTATCACAAGACACATGGCACAAACACAACAGAAAACTGGGAAAGATTATAATAATTCAGATGCATTTTTGAAGTTTAGTTAAGCGTAGCTACATTGTTTGAGCTTCTTCTTTGGAAAACAAAAAGGTTTATTAACAAAATCTAACATTTGACTTCTACAAGTTTGTTTTTGTGAGTCCATCAGCATTTGTGAATGCATTTCCACATATAACAGATAAACTATAAGATGCAGCACTCTAATGGAGATGATCCATAGATACAATATATACACCAGATATCGCATACAGACCCTGAGGATGCATCGATAGCTCCGCCACAATTGTACAGCGCTCCCAGGACAAATGTCATTCAGCCGCACTAGTCAAGACTAAAGCCAATGTGAAGTTGCTGGACTTCTAGTGCCGTGTTCAGATGTAGTAACGAGCAAACAAAGAAAACAATGTATAAAGACATAATATTTCATAGGTAAGATTTAGTTTTTTACGTTTTTGTATGTCATTAACTTTTGTGCTTGACAAGCCCTGCTGAAAAATCCAGCTTAAACCAGCCTAGGCTGGTTGGCTGGTTTTAGCTGGTTGACCAGCCTGGTTTTAGAGGGGTTTTGGCCATTTCCAGGCTGGTTTCCAGCCATTTCCAGCCTGGTCTTAGCTGGTCAGGCTGGGAGACCACCAGCTAAAACCAGCTTGACCAGCCTAGTCAGGCTGGGAGCCCAGCCTAAACCAGCTATGTCCAGCTTCAACCAGACTGGTCAAGCTGGTTTTAGTTGGATTTAGCTGGTCATTTTCCAGCCTGACTAGCTAAGACCAGGCTGGAAATAGCTGGAAACCAGCCTGGAAATGGCCAAAACCCCTCTAAAACCAGGCTGGTCAACCAGCTAAAAACAGCCAACCAGCCTAGGCTGGTTTAAGCAGGATTTTTCAGCAGGGAGATTATAATACTGCACTGACTATAAGGCAAAGTAGCACCAAACTAGCACTAAATACTAGGCCTATGCGAGTTTTGTTGAATAAAATTAGCAAACAATGTAAATGAAATATGACAAGACGCTGCGGTGCCAGAAACTTGTATTATTGTCAGCTAAGTGAACGAGTCGTTCATAATGGGGATTCATTCACAAACGAATCGCTCCCTCCGTTAGAATGAGAAGTGAAAGCAGGAGAGGGGGAGGACACGGATTAGGTCAAATTCAACAGAGAGGAAGGATAATACATTTGCATGCACACAAACACACGCTCTTTGAAGGCAATGCCGTGCAGTCACGTATCATCGATGTAGAAAAGTGATGTAAAATTCGAATTTTTGTAAACTGAAGAAATACTTGCCATACAGACCACCGGGAAAACTCCTGATCATAGATACAGTATATGTATATATGTGTATATCTCTGGCTCTGGATGGCCAGTCCTCCACTGCACCTTGGTCTCACATTCATTTCAAAGAAGCAATATCCTGTACTAATATGGCGGCTTTATTGCCACATTCCCTCCAATAGACAGCAATAGCGTAGGTGACATCTAATGTATATATCCATGGAGATGATCTATATCAGAGATGCCCAAAACTACAGCCTAAAAGTTGCCGAATTTGGCCCATGGTAACCTTTGATTTGGCCCGCCACCCCATCTGAGAAGAGAGGAAGATGATGGGGATGGTTTAGAAATGGTCATTTCAAATGTAACCTTTCATTTTAAAAGCGATCTGAAATTATTAATTTATTCATTTTCTTTTCGGCTTTCTCCCTTTCTGCATCAGGGGTCGCCACAGCAGACTAAACCAACTTATTCAGCATTTGTTTTACACAGCGGATGCCCTTCCAGCTGCAACCTATCACTGGAAAACAGCCACATAGTCATACACACTCATACACCACAGACAATTTAGCTTACCCAATTCACCTATAGCGCATGTGTTTGGACTGTGGGGAAAACCGGAGCACCCGGAGGAAACCCACACCAACATGAGGAGAACATGCGATCAAGAAATCAGAAATACTAACTGACCCAGCCGAGGCTCGAACCAGCGACCTTCTTGCTGTGAGGTGATCGTGCTACCCACTGCGCCACCGTGATGCCTATCTGAGATTAAATTATTCAATTTAATATTGTAATTGTAGATTTAGTTTAAATGTACATACTGTCACCTGATGGATGGAGAACAATGTAGAGAATTTGGTGAACAAATCAAGGCAAAGGCAGATTCTGCTTGACTAGTGTAGTCAGCAATGAACTCCACTGTTCACTGTTATGTTTTTATTGCAATAACTTATTTTAAAAGTTATACTGTATTATTTAATATGATTTAAAGTAATGTTTTTTATCTATTTCTAAACATTATGAAATGAATTGGGAAACAGCTCTCGAGGATATTTCGTTTTTGGCCCTCTATACGAAAAAGTTTGGGCACCCCTGATCTACACTTGGTCACACTTTATTTTGATGGTCCGTTCGTTATGAGTTACATTGCATCTACATGCCAACAAATTCTTATTGGATTATTAGTAGACTGTTAGATTGGGGTTAGGGTTAGGGTAAGTTGACATGTACTTGCAAAGTTTCCTATAGTGAGTTAAATGTCTGTTGAAGGAGCAGTATCAACAGATATTGAGCAGACAGTGTAATACTCAAATGGACCATCAAAGTGTTACCCTACCTTTTTACATGCAGAGTTCATAAACAGCTAACCCTTTGAAATAAATATAAAATAAATGATAAAATGCTTGTAAAAACAGAGTTGTTGCATAGTTGAAATAATTTGCATATTTTAAATGCACTGTAAAACAAAAATGCTGGGTTCCACACAATTCCTTCATTTTGTCCCAACACAAATCGATTAAGTTAACTTTATTGTTTTTACAAATTTGAGTGGATTAACTCTTGTGCACTGTTCGAATTTACTACCCTTTTGTTACGTTAGGGACGAACACAGTAATTGTGGCAGGATTTTTATTTCACCTTTAATTATTGTCTTGGAAATATGAACGATCAGTAACAACATTGGCTTTAATGCATTGTTAGATTTTCATTTACTCTCTATAATTTACTGTTGGTGGCTAACAGACACACATACACACACACTTTAATTTGCTGTTATACTCCACATAAAATCCAAAAACTAAGCTTTTTTTGCACAGGCCACGGTAATAATTACAAATTTTACCTCTTCTCAACAGGGAGAACCACCAACAATCAAAAATGCATGATTATATGGAGTCATGGTTTTGCAATAAAAAATGTGTTTATAATGGAAGTCAATGGGGCAATAACAGCTACTATCAGTAAATTAGGCAGACAAAAATGAAAATCAGTCAAAGCAATGCATCAAAGGCAATGTTGTTTCACATGTCCAAGACGTTGATAAAAAGTAAAAAAAATCCAGTCCATAATTACCTTTTATATTGAAAATACGCCATTTTGTGTGTCTTTTTTCACCAAATCTGTGACATCATTCATGAATTTGGCAATTAAAGAGTTAAAATCCTGTAATTTTCTAAGCAGTTTAGTAGTTTTGATCAGGACTGAGGTTAATTAACAGATTTAAAACAATCTGAGAAGAAAAATATTTATTTGATGCATTTTTACAGCAGTTTAATTCAGTGGATGTTTTCATCCCCAACATAACAAAAGGGTAGTGCATTTGGCCAGAGTGTATTGTTGAGGTTATTTCTAAATTTCAAAGCATTTTCTCAAAACATGTCAAAATAAGATTTGTCACCAAAAAATATTCTGCTAGCTAAAACACAGAAAACATTAAGGCCAAATTAAGACTCAAAATCACCACAGAGTGGATGAAAACATCCCCAACAGCACATAAGGGTTCAACATAAAACAACTAAGTTGTCCCCAAAAAATATAAAACAATTGTGTTGTTTTCACTCATTTTAAACAAGTATGTTGAACAAGCAGCAAAAGTCATTTTTTAAGGGTGTGAAATTTTCAATAAACATTTTTTCAGTGTTTGTTTTTCACATTTTGCTTTCTCCAATATTTCTCTGACAAAAGGTTTGAAAAAATGGCATATTTTATATTTTCCACATTTTCTACTAATATAGATCACTTTAAGATGTTTCAGCTGGGTAATAAAGCACACAAGATCATTTTGCTAAGAAAAAGTACCTATTTATGTCAAGCCCAATGAATCAGGAACCTTTTTGAGAGCTGTTTAAGAGTAAAGTATTCTGATGTTAAAACATCTGACTTTGCATGTAAAAAGCTCAAACTATTTTCCTTTATTTTTTTTTACTGCCTGTTTCTACTATACAGTATCAATTTTCCATATAAAACCCTCCACAAATTGTTATTGTCATTCTCTCCAGTTAAATCCAAACACAGATCCGTATACCACTACAGCTTTGCATGTTTTATGATTAAGGACAAATCCTTAGCTGTATGTGTGCTCAGAATGCTTAGCTGTTTTATGACTGTATGTCAGATTAAAATACAGCATTTGGAGCTTGAAACATTGAAAGTCCAGGCAAGCTTATGCATATAATACATTTCACACTTGCTAAAAATAGCTGTTTATATAAAAAAGTGCTTTTGCAATTGTTTTGTTTTGTTTTGCAGGATGGTAGTCAGAGCGATGTTTCACATGCAGCTCAGACATTTAATTAGTTTCAGCTGTGGCAAGTACTGTACATGCAAACAGAATTCCACAGAAAGCTCTACACCATGCTTTAAAAGAAACATTTCCTTTCAGACTCTGTATTTCTTGGGGAAATGTTTTATAAATCACGCTGACAATTTCAAAGGAATATTTGAATGATTGCTTCGATTATCACAACTTTTTACTACTATTTAGAGGCGGTCACAATCCATCAACGTCTATACAATATTTGATTATATCCGTGTGCAGCTGTATAACTTATGATAGCATGATACTGTAATCACTTATTGAAAAGCCAAACTCGCCTCTGGATATTTTGAATGAACAAATATATATGAAACACTGAAGAAGTGTTGCTGATGATAGTGTGTTCTACTTAGCATCTCTTGCTCTAGGGCAATCTAAAGGGGAAAAGGCTTTCTCTCTAAAATATTCATGGACATTCTGGAAAAAGCTTTCTAAAACGCGCATTTCCAATGAAAAGGAACTTTGAGGGTACATGAACTTTGGTACTTTGCCACTTTGGCACACTCTCTGTGCAGCTCTGCAAAATTTAGGTGCTAAGTTCCAGTGTTGCTCTCTTTTATACACTGAAACACAAAGTTGTTCACTCAACTTTAAATAATTAGTTATCTTTTTGCTTTTACTCGGTTGAGTTTCATTATTAATTATTTTATATTTATTATTAAAATCTTCAATTATCTTTCATTAAGTCTTTTCAACTTAAAACGTGTGATTGCTAGTGTTAAATAGTTGACCCAACTACTTATTTGTAACTTGGACTTGCAAAGTTTAGTTTTAATAGGTACATTTTACAAGTTAGCAGAACTTGAAAAGTTTAGTTGAAACAGATTAACTTACTCTTTCAAGTTACCTGTACTAACATTTATGCTCATTGAACTTACAGCAGACACACAACATTATAAGATGTTAATATTAGGTTCTATTTAGGTTGCCAGCGTCTAAGGACAATGTTATTTTGACATCCAATAACGACGTGAAAGAGCGTTGATATTTTAATGATTTTAGGTTGTATTGGAAAGTGGCCAAAATCCAACGTCGAGCAAACATCTTAAACCAACGTAGATATTTTAGTTTTTAGGTTGCGTTGGAAAGTAACCAAAATGCAACATCTGTCCAACTTTCAACATTGACGTCGACCTGACCTTTGGGTTCTGACGTCAATTCGATTTTCATTTCCAAACAAAATGCAACGTCCCACAACGTTAGAGTCAGTGGTGTAAAGTAACAAATTACAAACACTCAAACTACTGTAATTGAGTAGTTTTTCTCAGAAAATGTCATTTTAAGTTTTAAAAAAGTGTACTTTTACTTTCCCTTGAGTACATTTGTAGTGCTGTATCTGTGCTTTTACTCCATTACTGTCCTTCAACATGCAGGCACTGCTTTATTTTTTCTTCAGTCCTATCCAATCAAATCGCACATAGAAAGTAAATCGCATCATAATGAACTACCTCAAGACATGGGTGATTTTATAATTGCAGCAAACTGTTGGGAAGCATTAAAAGTGTCCAAGTAGATGTTCAAAATCTTTTCATACATTGACCCAGAAACTGTTTAGATGCATGTCAATGATGAAAGGATGGTGGATGTTTACTGTATGATGACCGAAATGGCCTTAAACACCCAGCAGGCACAAAATGTCAACATGATGTCAGATTAATGTTGTACTCCAATGTCGTGGGAACATTGATTTTGTTTTGAAATCGGGTTGACATCAGAAACCAACGTCAGGCCGACATCAATGTCCAACGTTCAACCTGAAATTAACCAAATATCAATGTCTAATGATGTTACAGCTTGATGTTGTGTGAACGTTAACCACTATGACGTCTATCAGATGTAGGATTTTGGTTGCTGTACCTGACGAATAAATGTCAGTATTTGACGTCAATATTACGTTGGTTTATGATGTTGGCTCAACTTTAGATTTTGATCGCTTTCCAACACAATCAAAAGTCAACCAAATATCAACGTCATTTGATGTTGTTATTGGGCATCAAAATAACGTTGTGCTTAAACGCTGGCTAGACATTGAATTTTGGTCACCTGACATCACAACCTAAATCAAACCTAATATTAACATATTATGATGTTTATTATATTATGATGATATGCTTGCTGGGCAATAACTAAATGCACTACAGAATGTTGCGTTTATACACATCCACAAATTACGTGTAAATGCATCCGCTTTTTACAGTGTAATACTCACTACTCGTGAGTACTTTTGAAAGGTCTACTTTCTACTCATACGTTGAGTAATATTTACAACAGGTACTTTTACACTACTTACACTGCATTTTTGGACAAGTAATAGTACTTTTACCTAAGTATAATTTTTCAGTACTCTTTCCACCACTGGTTGGGGTACAACGTCAATCAGACACCATGTTGGCCGCCTATGTCTGCTGGATAATTACAGATTTTCTCAATTAGCAATAGCATAGACAACAAAATACAATTCACATTTACGTAAAGTACTTTACTTTCAGGTGGAATGGTGGCTCAGTGGTTAGCACTGCCGCCTCACAGCAAGTAGGTTGCTGGTTCAATTCCCAGCTGGGTCAGTTGGCATTTCTGTGTGGAGTTTGCATGTTCTCCCCGTGTTCGAGTTGGTTTTCTCAAGGTGCTCTGGTTTCCAAACACTCACAGTGCATACACATGCGGTATAGGTAAATTGGAAGCACTAAATTGGCCGTAGTGTATGAGTGTGTGTGAATGGAGAGTGTATGGGTGTTTCCTAGTACTGGGTTGCGGCTGGAATAGCATCCGCTGCGTAAAACATATCTGGAAACGTTGGCGAATCATTCCAGTGTGTCGACCTCTAATAAATCAGAGACTAAGCCAATACAAAATAAATGATTTTTAGATTCAATTTAACAATTGCACTTACAATATATGTGTCTTTACATTTGTCTTAAACTCAAATCAAGTTAAGTCAGCTTACAGACTAATCAAAACAACTTAATATGTTGAGTTGAATAAAAAATTCAGATGTTTCAACTTACAAAGTCATCTTGGAAAAAAGAAACTAAAATGTAGAATCATTTTTAGTCACGTTTTTGCTCACTTTTTTTCAATTCATCATTATTTCATCTATTTCATCATCAATTCATCTATTGTGAAGAAAGCCCAGCAGAGACTGTATTTCCTTCGTCAGCTGAGGAAGTTCAACCTGCCACAGGAGCTGCTCGTACAGTTCTACTCAGCTGTCATCCAATTCATCCTCTGCACTTTAATCACCGTCTGGTTCGGCTCAGCTGCCAAAACCGACCTCCGTAGACTACAGCGAATAGTCCAGACTGCTGAACGAATCACTGGCACAACCCTTCCTACACTTCAAGAACTGTACTCTTCCAGAGTGAGTAAAAGGGCTCGCAAAATCACTCTGGACGCCTCACACCCAGCACACTACCTGTTCGAACTGTTACCGTCTGGTCGGCGCTTCAGAGCACCAAGCACAAAAACAGCCAGACACAGGAAAAGTTTCTTTCCTCAGGCTGTCTACCTTATGAACAGTTAAATATTCCCCTACTGTGCAATAAATATGTGCAATACTTTCTCATACGCACTTGTACACAGCACCTTATATCAATATACAATGCAATACTCTCTACACTCGCACTTATACACAGCACCTTATTACCTGTATATTTATAACAATCTGTACATACAACTCAACATCCAGGTTTCTTGACTAACCGCATCTGTTTAATGTTTATCTTTTTTTTTTTCATATTTATTTTGTGTTGTCACTTGTCACTTTATGTACACTGGAAGCTTCTGTAGCCAAAACAAATTCCTTGTGTGTATGAAGCACACTTGGCAATAAAACTGATTCTGATTCTGATTTCTATAGCGCGTTTTACAATGTAGATTATGTCAAAGCAGCTTAACATAGATGACGAATAGAGAGTAGAAAGCCATAATATTTAACATTGTGGAGCATTCCGGCAACTTTTCTAAGATGCATTCATAAAGTAAAAGATTAATGGCCCATTAAACTCTTTTGAATTGGTGAAAAATGGAGTGAATTGCCTGCATGAGATGGGTTTTTGAATACAAATGTAGAACTAATTGTTTTAATATATGACAAACTGCTTTTGCTGTCCCTCATTTACGAGCAACTTTGGATAAAAACATCTACATGAATAAAATATGTGTAGTTTTTCTTCAAAGTAATTCCTGTTTTCTTTTTCAAATCACAATTAGAGTACCTGTCGAAATGATTAATATGGTCCTGCTTATATTTGAGAACCACAGATGCATTGAAATGTTTAGGCTGCTTAGCAGACCTTTATTTCTGAGCTTTGTTTTTTCAGAGAACTTGTCAATCAGGTCTCTATCTTTCTTTCACAGCACAACCTGCAGTCATGGTTTGAGAAGTGGACGTCCCGCAGAGACTGCACTGATCTCAATGAAATCCAGCAGTGGGCCAAAGCTGTCTCCAGGTCAGCCGTCCTTATTTTTGCTCCTTCTCATCTTGGCTGATGCCTTTCAAGCTAATGACCAACAAACCTGTTCTCTGCAACAACCTCTCTACAGACAAATTGGCCAGGATGAAACATCACAACTTATAACCAAACCAAGCCGAAGATGGCCCTCCTTGTCAAAGCTGCCAGCCACAATACAACACAGCATGTCAAAACAGATAGGCCTGATTGGTTTTCACCGACCTTTTAGCAGCTTTAGCACATTCCAGTTTTGCTAAAGTAGTCAATTGAATGACTGACTGAACAATTATAATGGCCTCTTGACAGTCATGTTTATGACAGATTTATGACAGGTTATGATGTCTTCATAATGTCAAGTTTTCATGACAAAGACAGTATATGATGCATTTGTTTATGTTAAAGAGCCCCTATTATGCATTAAAAGGGTTCTATTTTGGTTTTGGGGGTCTCCAACAACCCCCAATTTTACCCAATTTTCCCAACGACTGCCATATGATTCGCTCAGTGATTCATTTGTTCCCAAACTCCTCCTTAGCGCGATGCTAATCTGCGCTAATTGGTCCGATGACCAAATCTGTTAAGATAGGTCAACTGCATTCAGCGCAAGACAGAGAGAAACACCCACAATGGCTTATCAACATTGTTGAAGTAGTCAGCGTGCTGAGTATAAGTGTGAGCCCAGTGCAGGAGTGCATTAAAGCAATGCAGTTAAACACCAGTATATTGCTCTATTCTGAACCATGACACACATTCAGAATTAATCCACACAGTCGCAAACGCTGTTAACTATTTTGAAGCTTGACTGCCGCAAGTGTATAGGGACAGCTGACGGTGACCATAGCAATGACAAACGGCAGAGGATCGCGAGCTCACAAATGCATTTAAATCTATAAAGAAAGCGCACTTTGCGTTTTCAACGTTGCTTTAGATGCAATATGTGGAATTTAAAGAGTTAACCAGATACAGTACAAGCCACATGGAGCAGTTACAAGTAACAAAACACAATAAAATAAATAATTTGCAAGCTAGAGAAAACAAGGAGGCAACCATTTTAATTGCACTTAAGTTACTTACACTTGTGAAATGGAGGAAGGAACTGTTCTATGAAGTGTGTACTGATAAAGTTCCTGTCAAGCTATGACAAAGTCCCATGCATAAATAGTCTTTTCTGATCCTTCCTTTAACAAACGGCAGACGAATCCCTCGTTGCATTAATCACCAGAATGTTCACTCATTAATGTTCACTCATCTTCAGTAATGATCAGTCCCACACACACACGCACACTACTAGCGTTTAAATGGAAAGGCACCTCATATTGTGTCAACATCGATACGAACGGGCAAAAGATCCAGACAAATTATGAATTATTTAAACGACTCTGAGTCTAATCTTTTATTTAAAAAATGATATTTTTAAACAAGGTGCACTTTCAGATTTAAACCTCAGCTGGATGTTTTCGTCCACTTAGCTGTGTTGCACACCACATGGAAGGTTATTTTCAAAAACCCATAATAGGAGCTTTTTGAGTTTAGCCACAACTACACTTTAAAAAAAGATGTTTCATTTTTTTCAGTGGTTTACTTTATTCACTTTATTTATTCTTTTGGATTGCATTATGGGATCTTGATTTTTCCTCCAAAAGCTTGTGATGTTAAAAAGTTTGAAAAGTGAGATTTTTAATAGTTAAGTGTTTGTGTTGTAAATTACGGTACAAAAACCTGGTAACAAACTGTCAGTACAGTGTTATTTTGCAGATTTAATTCCCTCTATATTATTACTTAAACAATATCTTGTCTCAGACTACTAAAAATGCCAATAAAATTCACTTTGTTCATCTGCAGAGTTGAAGTCATCAGAGCAGACATAAAACTCACAAAATGCAAATCACAACCGTAAAAAACGCACCATGTGAACAAACATCCATTTAATTTATTTAAATGTTTTACACTGTAAGACATCTCAAACAATATCATCTTTGCATTTAAAATGACATAACTGAGCTGTCATAAGCTTGGATAAAATCTCCTTTATATTCATGACCAGTGTTGGGGGTAACGCATTGCAAGTAATGCGCATTACGTAATAATATTACTTTTCCAAAGTTACGAATAGAATACATTATTTTTAAAAATAAGTAATATTGTTTGAGTTACTTTTAGAAAAATGTAAAGTGAGTTACTTTTTACCTCGCTTAACTGGCTTTAAAAAACATATTGCGGAATAAAAATGATCTTAGGTTGAATCACACGCTTAACGAGAAGAGCGTGTTGCGAGGGAACAGTCGACTAGCACTCATAATCATCAGGTCTCCTTTTTTACAGCAGATACTGTTCTAGTAACTGAATAACTCAGGATATGGGTTTATTTCGAGTCAGAGAGGATATCCTGTATGTTAGTTATGAAGATGCAAACCGTTTCACGACAACTCCGTTCAATTTAATGAACTGGTTCGACTAATGAAAATTAAGGTGTAGGTTCTATAGGTGGTTGTTAAATTAAGAGCTTCTGAAAAAACACCTGCAAGTTCTGAAAGAAATCAAACCTCAGCCAGATAAGGAAAAGTAACGCAAAAGTAACTCAAAAGTAATATAACACATTACTTTCAATAGAAAGTAACTAAGTAACGCACTTAGTTACTTTTTTGGGGGAGTCACTCAATATTGTAATGCACTACTTTCGAAAGTAACTTTCCCCAACACTGTTCATGACATTGTGATATGTCTTGTGATTATAAGGGTATCATGACAGTTTTAAGAACACCACCTTTAAGTAAAGCGTTATCAATTACAGGGAAATAATCACACTGAAAGCATTGCACAAGTTCCCATATTACATAAAAAACCATGCAAACCAACATCCAATTATGGGGACCTACGGACTCTCTAGCATCCAAACCCCAACATATCCTAATCTTCCCAGTAGGTGCGAAGCTCCGAAATCAGTGTGCGTGCATTCATGTGAAGAGTGACAGAATGGTGGCAGGGGGAGGATTTAGGCACAACACCTGCAGCTTTTTCATGATCCATGCCAGACATTTTGGGAACATGAGCTGACCAGCTGTATGTCTGGCAGTGCATTCAAGTAATAAGTAACAAGTCAAAACAAAATGACAGTAGGCCAGATCAGCTCACGCATGATAAAACCACCCATAATGCTGCTGTGATACTACCACAATAATGATGACAGCACTGTTTATTACTGTTCAAAATGCCATTAAATGTACATTCAGAAGGGTGTTCAGTTAAATCTTGCTATCTTTTGCAAATACTACCAATCAAAAAGTATCATAAAAGTGGCTACATTAATCTACTGCATAAAATAGACATACTTGTATTCAGTTTTACTTTTTCTTACACATATTTGTGCTTGTAATAGCCTGCTTTTTGAATTGCAATGGTTTGCTATGAGTTCTCACTGTGTTAGATGCATTTTGCAGCATGGCAGCTGTTACCATCATGTGTTTATGCTTGGCTCTTGATGTCCAGACATTTATTCCCAATCTGTGGTGTGTGTGAAAGCTAAAGATCATTGCAGTTTGCCTCGTGACTCCAGATGGGACTGCATGTTTGGAGCTTTTTTTTCCTTTCAATTTTACTGTTTATACTGTCTGGTTGAACAAAAACACATCCATATCATCGCATTGGATTATGTTGCTCAGAGTCAGTTGATTTGCATTTTTTTATATATTTCTTAATTATTAAAATTCATTGAGCACTTGCTGAAATAAATATATAAATAAAACATTATTAAATGCAGAATTAAAAATGCCTTAAGCTGCACCTTGAAGATTCATAAGCTGGGCATTTGTTATTTCAATCTTTTCAATTTTGGGGGGGGGGGGGTTATGCACAAATTTTGAAGGCACTGTGAGTCTTTGGTTGCTTTTTTATTACAGCATGTAATATTTTTATAAAACTCAGAAATATAACAAAATTGTAAAAATATAACAAAGAATTATATTTTGAACAATACACCTAAAATCAACGTTACAAATGTCTGCACCTGACTTATTAAAAAAAAAACATTTGTCGCTATATATTATGATATGATCAATATTATAGATGAGCATTTCACTTGTAAATATGTAACTTGATGGCAAATTACATTTATGTAAAGTCAATATGGGAAGACATATGGAGTTCAGAAATGCACTTTGTGTCAAATAAAAGCCTTCTGATTGGCTTTAGCCCTATTCTGAAGGGAATACACGCATAGATGGAGTAATGCGATTTTAGCAGAGGATGTCTGTAATATTAATGGCCAATTCACAAGGGATAAGACATCTCAGTACAACTGCCAGAAGTGGGAGAAGTGACTTCTTTTACACGAGAATGTCAAATTTGCCACAGATATTTCCCACTGCTATAGAATATGCAACTGAATTGTCTTCAACAGCCTCCATGCTTTAACACACACACTCACACACACATACTACTGTCAGCGGCGGACTTAGTGAATTGGAGGCCCTAAGCAATTCCAGTTATTGGGCCCAAGCATTGAAACTAAACATTCTTTCTCTCTCTCTCTCTCTCTCTCTCTCTCTCTCTCTCTCTCTCTCTCTCTCTCTCTATATATATATATATATATATATATATATATATATATATATATATATATATATTTATTTATTTATTTATATCTAAGTATTTTCCTTTTTTATTTATATTTATTTGTATTTTTTAACTGCATGTTGAAAATATATTTTAAGCAGAACATTTATCTTCTTAATTTAAAATTAAATACAATAAATTAACAAATAAAAAACAAGTTCACAAGCTAAATATATATACAGTTAATAAGCCATATTTGTGGTTAGATTTCGATATTTGCATGTGCCGTACATAAGGAACATTTCACTATTCGTGGGGGCCCCCAGTTTTGAAAAGAAGTAATAACATTAAAATCTTATTGGTTATAGATGTTATACATGTCTATAATTATATCATCTACAACATATGATAGAACATGTATAAATGAGCTATATGATTAATTTAGGCAATTCATGCCATAGGTCGGGGCCCCCTAATTTCCTCTGCTTACCTTGCTTATTGGTCAAGTCCGCCCCTGACTACTGTTAACAATACTTTAGGAATTTATTTTTTTCAGGTAAAAGTCACTGTAATATTTATTGACACTCTCAGTAATAATTACTGACGTGAAACATTATATGAGACCAAGGGCGTAGGTTTGCAGTAGACATTGGTGGGGACGGGTGAATGAGAACCCCCTCATATATATAATTAATAGCATATATATATATATATATATATATATATATATATATATATATATATATATATATATATATATATATATATATATATATATATATATATATAATTAATAGCATATATATATATATGCGATTAACTGCGATTAAAATATATTATTAATTAATCCTCTCCTCACACAATTTATTAAGTTAAATAAATAGTCAGGTGGTTTGAAAGACCAAAAGTTGAATTATTCATATTTGTAATTTTTTTTTTACTTTTCAAATGGCCAAATTCTGACTGAGAAAAGTTGAATGTGCTGGCCAGTTTTTTATTTTTGATAGATTTCTAAAAAAAATAAAAATTTTATGATAGATGATAATAAATTTGTATTTTAAAAATAAGTATCTCTTCAATATTTCTTTATTCAAAATTTTCATTAGTTATAAAACTGTAATATAACACTTACAGTTTAAATGTACATTTGTAAATAAACAAATTTAACTTTAACTTAAAATAGTATGCTAAGCAATTTGACAAAATTGTTGGAAATATGTTTTGGTACATCAAAAAGTGTGGTTATGATAACCATCCGATAAGCTAATCCAGCAAAAGTTTGTTCTTAATGTCTCACTAAAATGTAATATTTCTACCTCATTAATATATAGAAAATCAGGCAAATAACTGCATATCATCAAAGTTTTTCAGGAAAAAAATGACCATTCCTTTCCATAAGCTGGCTAGGGGCCTGATAGTGTAATGTTAAAATAATGTTTATTAAATGATAAAGAGAGTTTAATAAAGACGTCTGTTTATTTTAGCCATAGTGCAAACAAAACATGTCTCATATATCAGTATTATGCCTTTGCACAGGCTGTATGTTTTCTGACAAACCTATTTTTTCAACCAAAATTGGACATGTTACTCTGAGAGATTAAAGAACTGGCAGGGAACATATATTTTTAGATTTAGCTGTTTATACTGCAGTTAGTTTTCAGGCCATATTATTCACTATATCAGTCTGCGTTAACAATAGACTATGCGTTAAAGCGGGGAAAAACATGAGCATTACCAGCATTATCATGATGGACTTGTGTTTATGTGACTTACACTTTTCGTTGAAAAACCTAATGACTACCTTTTTTTTGCTGCCACCATCATCGCCTGTGTGTGTCACCCAACACACCTTCTTCTTGCACAGGGAAAAAAACAATCCACTACATTTGGCGCTGCTTGTATCTAAACGCAGCCACACCCCCTCACATGACAGCAGGGAAAAGCACAGCCAATCAAAATGTCCATACGTGTTTTGGGGGCGGGAGGACTAAAGGAAAGAACGTCATTTAACACTTTCTGCATGTCTAAGTTAACATTGACAGCGCGATTTTTTTCTGAGCGGATTAAATTATTGGTGGGGACGTCCCCTCCATCCACCCTAAATCTACGCCCCTGTATGAGACTAAAATAACTAGTGCTAATTACTCCACCTGTCTATGTAAAACTGATTGCAGACTAAATAGGGAACTTATGACTGAAATTACTAGTGTGAAATGCATTTTTTACAGTGTTAAGTAGGACTTTAATAACCTGATGTAGTTTCTGCTTAAATTAACCATCAAGTCTGATACATAACTGGAAAGTTTGCCAAACAAAACATGCAAAACAAGGTGGATAAATATAGTATGATATTAGATTCAAATTATACGATGTAGCTAATCAATGTGACTATATCACTTCAAACATATGCTGCGTCCAAATTCACGTACTATCCAATAGTATTTAAAAATTGAATTAGTACATCCCAAACCATAGTATGTTGAAAAGAGTATGCCAAAGGTTACTGGATGGTTTACTATTTCCAGTAAACATTTTAACCATGCATTCACACGTAGCTTCAGCATCAACGCTTGACCGAGGGCGTGTCTGAAGTTGAGGCTGATGTGATCATCATAGCAACGTCAGCCAATAAAATTAGTGTGCAATCGGCTATTGTCTAAGCTGAGGTGTTTGCATGAAGCGATCTGATTGGCTGACGCTTCTGTTGGCACTTGAAAAGTTGAGAAATTCCCAACTTCTGCAGCGAGCTTAAGCAGCGCCGACGGATCCACAATTCATTTCGGCAACGCTTGACATCACCCATTCAATGTGAATGGGAAGCACTGACGCTGATGCCCTGTGAGAATGCATGGTTAAATTTGTTTTTACTGGAAATCATAAACTATCCGGTAACTATTGACATACTCTTTTCAACATACTATGCTTTGGGACATACTAACTCTATTTTCAAATACTATTTAGGACAGATAGTATGCGCATTGGGACACATCAAGTGATATAGTTCAATTCAATTAAATTCACCTTTATTTGTATAGCGCTTATACAATGTAGATTGTGTCGAAGCAGCTTCACATAAAAGGTCATAGTAAATAGGAACAGTATTTCATAGTCTCATGGATTAGCTACATCGTAGTGTAGATGCGTCAATCTAACCGCTAATATTGCCCACAGTACATTGCGCGTTTGACGTGAATTTGATTAGCACTACAAACACAGGTGAAAGGTGTAAATAAACTACAAACATGATGGACGCCCAAGACCAACCGTCAAGTAGCGAGGCTTCGGTTAAGATGTTTGTATGACTGTTGATTAATATCTAGCCAACTGGGGAATATTTAAATCATGTTTTCATCTGCAACAACAACACTGATATAAAGACATGTTTGGACATTAACATCTGAATGCAGAATTATTCATAGACCTGAGGAAATTTCTCTGCATGAAAGACTCGCGAATGGGAGATTAACCTGCTGCTGCTTCTCCAATAAGGTAGGACATGTGGATGATTGACAGGGCTCATAACTAAGCAACACAGCGATGCATTAACGAGGATGTAGTATGTCCCTAAGCTTGCATACTCTTGTTACACACTTAAAAGTGTATATTTTATCTTCACAAAAAAAGAACATACTTTTAGGGTGTAGTATAAGTATGCGAATTGGGACCCATCAATAGTCTATTTATCAAAATAACTGTTCTTTTCGTTTATGTGTACACCCTTCTGGTAATTGAGCTCAGCTGTAAAGGAACAGCCCACCAACTAATCACGCCATGTAACCGATATCTCGCTTGAGACCCTTGAGGCATTCAATCATCGAGCAAATAAACATCTACTGCTGCTAGACGAACCTGTAAATATAACAAAGCAGCATAGCTCCACGTGCATTTACCTGAAAAGTTTTAAACATCTCGAAACACTCAATTTTCGTCGACTCGTGTGCATTCCCCCTGGAGAAATATGAGACGATATTAGTGAGGTCTCATGATCTGGTCACATGGTTCGCGTCCATGCGGTGGCAGCGGAACACAGAAAGAGTTTGGGAGCAGAAGAGAGATGAGGAGAGGCAGAGAACACCGCCCTGAAGAAGAGAATTCATTAAAACTGTACTGAAACATCAACCACAGAAGACTCTGTGGTATGAAAGGCTAAATGGAAAGCGGAATGAGCTAAAATGCGTTTAGTGATCATGAAAGCCGGCAAGGTGAAATTATGCGCGTCGCTTTGCGTGTGGCTTGGAATAGTTACCTGGATTGGGAATGTGAAGTTGCATCTTTTGTCCGTATTTGTTCAACAAGACACAGATCGAGGGGTTTTGTACTCTGTTGCAAATAACCAGGTAAATAATACTAAAATAAACGCACAAGGAACGCGAGGTGGAAAAAGTTTTAATATTGGCTCTGCGTTGATTCTGGATAACGTGATTGAGCAGCGGGTGTTCTGGAGCGCGTGGCTTGAAGCTCTGGCCACTCGTGTTTTTGGCGTGGAGCACGAGAGGAAGTGGAGAGAGCGGGTTCGGGACGCTCGGGTGGTGGCACTGGAAGCGGGCTGCGGCAGACCCACAAACCGCCTCGCGAGCTTCGCCGACGGCACTAGAGCATGCGTGCGGTACGGCATCGACGCGGATCAAGTGCTGGGCGAAACGCTCTCCTATTATCTGGCGGAGCTGCTTGGGATATCCAACCTTCCACCCTTGTCGCTTTCCAAACTGAACCTGTCCAGTGAGCAGTGGGCAAGTGTCCGGGAAAATATCGAGGTGTTAGAATGGTCGCCAAATGCCATCGTGTCTCTCACCGAGTTCATCCCAAATGTCACAGGAGTGTTTATTCCAGTTCATTTACAAAAACAGCAGCAACTTTCTGCTGAGAGTCTATCGAACATGACTTTATCATACTTGCTTGAACTGATGCAGTGGAGCGATTTAATCCTGTTTGATTATTTAACGGCCAACTTTGATCGAATCGTCAGTCATATTTTCAGCCTCCAGTGGGACGCGCGCGTAATGGAGAGGACCACTAATAACCTTCTCAAAACAGGCAATGGAAATTTGCTTTTTATTGACAACGAGGCGGGGCTTGTTCACGGATACAGAGTGCTTGACCTGTGGGAACGATATCACAAGATACTGCTGAGCTCGTCGTGTATGTTTCGGAGAAGTACAGTACGACGAGTGTCTGAACTGAAGCGCTCTGGAAACAGCGCAAAGCTGTTGTATGAACTGTACCGCGCGAGGGAGCCGCTGGCGCGGGAGCTGGGCTCTCTGTCTGAGGAGCACGCGCTCACATTGCAGAGCAGGATTGATGTCGTTTACAAACATATTAAACTGTGCACAGAAATCATGTAGACATGTCATGTGCGAGTTCAGGTGTTTCCATTCCCTACTGAAAAATCCAGCTTAAACCAGCCTAGGCTGGATGGCTGGTTTTAGCTGGTTGACCAGGCTGGTTTTAGAGGGGTTTTGGCCATTTCCAGGCTGATTTCCAGCCATTTCCAGCCTGGTCTTAGCTGGTCAGGCTGGAAAATGACCAGCTAAAACCAGCTTGACCACCTAGCCAGGCTGTGAGCCCAGCCAAAACCAGCTATGTCCATCTTAAACCAGGCTGGTCAAGCTGGTTTTAGCTGGATTTAGCTGGTCATTTTCCAGCCTGACCAGCTAAGGCCAGGCTGGAAAAGTCTGGTAATCAGCCTGGAAATGGCCAAAACCCCTCTAAAACCAGGCTGGTCAATCAGCTAAAACCAGCCAACCAGCCTAGGCTGGTTTAAGCTGGATTTTTCAGCAGGGTTAGTAGCTGTTACATGTTGATCTATGAATATACACATCACTGTTTGTACTGTTTACTTCATCATTCGTGGCATTCCAATGTGAGTTTTTACTGCTTAGTAGATTTAATGAAAGAAGCAAGAGAGCAGAATTACTAACAAAAGACTGGAGTCTGTGGACTGCAACATTCCCCCTCCTGCTTTCCTAGGCTGCTATTTTGGCTTGTTTTCGAGATATTTGCACTTTTTTTTAGCTTGTCAGACTGGGAGAGCAGATTTTAAATCTTGTTTCAGATGTTATTTCCCCATTAAGAGGGTCAATTTGGTAATAAGATAGATAAATAAACTATAAACAAACAGTAAAGATAAAACTATGTATCTTACTGTCAAAATAAAATGTAAAGTATCTGAAAATGATGTTGCTGTGTGTGTGTGTGTGTGTGTGTGTGTGTGTGTGTGATGTATTAGCTGTGTGTTGTGGTTTTGAAGATTAATGGGATGATTACTCCTTTTATTAATCAATGTCTCGAATTTGCATGTTATAACTTTGGAAGAAAAACTGGACCAGATTTATTTGTTAAACAAGTAGTATAGAAACTTACTTACTTGCTCCCAGGGCTGTTTATATTGAAGTTGATATTTAGCCGCACCATGTTGGTGTTCTGTAACATTTAATTTTTACATGGGGGGTCATTAGCCCTATGCTCAAGCCCCAACCATACACACATACACTATGGGCAATTTATTCATTCATTAATTTTCTTTTCGGCTTAATCCCTTTATTAATCTGGGGTCACCACAGTGGAATGAACCGCCAATTTATCCAGCATATGTTTTACGCAGTGGATGCCCTTCCAGCTGCAACCCATCACTGGGAAACATCCACACACATTCACGCACACACATACACTACAGATAATTTAGCTTACCCAATTCAACTTTGGTGCATGTCTTTGGACTTGGGGAAACCGGAGCACCTGGAGGAAACCCACTTGAACACGTGATAGAAACATACTATTTCCCCTAAATCAGTGCCAAATGCAGAGTGTCATTTTTACAACTACACGCTAACATGAAGTGTGCAGTTATCATGCTAATTATTTTAGTGATCAAATTTACTTTTCTCATAAATATCATTAAGTTGTCCCTGCAGGCACAGGATGTCAACATGACGTCATATTGACATTGTACCCCAACATACCCCAACGTCGTGGGGACGCTGAATTTTGTTTGGAAATGAAAATCGGGTTGATGTCAATGTCCAACCTAAAATCAACCAAATATCAACGTCTAATCATGTTACACCTTGACAATGTGTGGATGTCAGCACTATGACATCTATCAGACGTGGGTTATAAGTACTGTATATCTATCAGCTATAAGTATATTTTTAAGTAGTGCTACAATCCTGCCTATCTGGTCAGCCTTGACACTTCTCATTTTAATAATGTAGATGAAGTGATCTTGGCGTTGGTTGCATGTAAATAGGGTTGACAGAATGATGTATTGCTGTCCAGTGCTGCTAATTATGAATGCAGAGACAGTAATGTTTTCTTATCATATGCAGCAGCACTATTTATCAGTCATATTGATCTCCATGATTGATGTACTCTACCAACCCCTCCCTGCTAAACAATTACATGAATTATTTTTCTAGTGCAGAATTGTACCTTATTAGTTTAATTCCCATCCTTTTCATTGATGGAAAAGCACCGGCAACGAAAGTGGCTTGCAGCTAATGCAAATCTAATATTTTTAATCACATCATCAAAGCTGTCATTTATGTTCAGTTCCAGTGTCATCCCATGAATCAGATTTGTTGGAGGCACGGCCAACTGCCACTAAATATTAAAGTGAAATATTGAAGCATGTTGTCTTGACGGCATGTTTTTTGGCATCTAAAATGCTCATTTAAAATGCAAAATACAGCTTTAGCCATGTGGAAGAAATGCCAATTTGTGGCAATTGGGAAAGAGACTTAAATGAAACAAAAATATTTTATCTGACAGAACAGTAGGCTCCATTCCTGCATTTCCCCATAGACTCTTCTTTCATGGCCCTTGTTGAGGGGGATTTGGTTTCAAAGGCATTTGCAGCTTTCAACAACATCACTCATAGCCTCTTTAGACCATTTTATCTTTACTGCTTAGGGATCAGGGACACTAACAACAAAGTGAGCCTTTTAAATAGCAGGCCACAGCTTTTAAACATTTCATGGCAGTACGGCTTGGGGTCATGTAGCTTTTATACAGTAGAGGGAGCACAGAAGTGATTAAGTGGAGGTCAGAGGTTAAGCAGAAGGGAATGTTTGCGCCAGATCAGCCACCTGCCCAATCAGTCAGTTTCCATGTCAAAACACAGACACAACAGCAGCTAAATGTGTTTACTTCTACGCTTTACAGATCATAAACTATAGCAGTAAATGTATACAGCACTAATCTAACTGTACTGAAAAAAAGATAGATGCTGATGTTAGTAATTTTAAGAGGGAACTTAAATTTAAAAAAAAAAAATTTCACATGACACGTTTACATTTGCTCCACAATACTAAATAATTTATAAAAATTAACCATGTAATGATTTATCATTCACATACTTAAAAAAAAAAAAAAATCTTTTTTTTAAAAAAAACTTATTTTACACTCACTGGCCACTTTATTAGGTACACCTGTCCAACTGCTCTTTAACATACATTTCTAATCAGCAAATCACATGGCAGCATTTAGGCATGTAGACAGGCCCATTACTACCAATTGAGCATTGTGTTAATGCCACAGCCTACCTGAGTATTGCTTCTGACCATGTCCATACCTTTATGACCACAGTACCCATCTTCTGATGGCTACTTCCAGCAGGATAACACGCCATGTCATAAAGCGCGAATCATCTCACACTGTTTTCTTGAACATGACGATGAGTTCACTGTACTCAAATGGCCTCCACAGTCAACAGAACTCAATCCAACAGATCACCTTTGGGATGTGGTGGAAAAGGGGATTCGAATCATGGATGCGCAGCCGACAAATCTGCAGCAACTGTGTGATGCCATCATGTCAATATTGACAGAAATCTCTGATGAATATTTCCAGTACCATGCTGAATCTATGCTACGAAAGATTAAGGCTGTTCTAAAGGCAAAAGGGGGTCCAAACTCATACTAGTAAGGTGTACCTAATAAAGTGGCCGGTGAGTGTAATTATTAATTGTTATATGATTGTATATTTTGAGAGAAAATGTTTATGGTTCATGATTTTTTTAAATGTTTTCTAGCTGCATTGTGGGACTATCATTTCATTTTTGTCACCTTTTGATATTGTTTTTAATTTATTTGGTTAAACAAAGTAGTATGAAATTATACATTTTGGTGGTATGAAATTATTTACAGGGTTTCCACACATCTTTAAAGTACTTGAATTTCAGGCATATGGATTCAAGGCTTGGAAAGTAATTAAAAACAAACATAGGTCATTAAAAGTGCTTGAATTTAATTTGAAATTAAGTTTGTTTATGGTGTTATTTTAATAATTGTACTGTGCTTCTGTCAAAAACAGATTTTTTTTTTATTTAAATCTTGTACAATGACGAATAATGCACATTTTATCAATATTTCAGAAACTGCTTTTAATTATTATCAGTATTGAACTCAACTAATTTTACTAAAGCTCTTTAAACACGATTGCTTAAAATGGTCGAAATAAAAAAACACCTTCAAAACATTTTAATGTAAATATTAATTGTAAGTGATTTGGTGATATGGTGCTACATATGCTGGCAGTGTGAATTACAACGGTGCTTGATTTAAAATTAATGATGCTTTAAAAAGTGCTTGAAAGTGCTTAATTCTGGTGTTTACAGTATGTAATAGAGGGAACCTTGTAAATACTTAGCAGACACACAATGTCATAATATCGTTAATATTTGGTTAGATTTAGGTTGCAAGCATCTAAAGACAATGCTATTTTGACGTCCAACAACGATGTGAAATGACACTGATATTTTGTTGATTTTAGGTTGTGTTGAAAGTGACCAAAATCCAACATCGAGCAAACATCTTAAACCAACATCATATTGACATCAAATACTGATATTCGTCAGGTATTGCAACCAAAATTCAACTTCTGATAGACGTCATGGTGGTAACATCCACACAACGTCAAGCTGTAACATCATTAGGCGTAAATATTATGTTGTTTTTAGGTTGTCTTGAAAAGTAACCAAAATGCAACGCCTGTCCGAAGTTGGACATTGATATCGGCCTGACGATGGGTTCTGATGTCAACCCGATTTTCATTTCCAAACAAAATGCAACAACCCATGACGTTGGGGTACAACGTCAATCTGACGTCATGTTCACGTCCTGTGCCTGCTGGTTATTGTCTGGGTTGACTGTATAAATTATAGTAAAAAAAAGATAATGTCCTGCCAGTACTTTTCCAAATTATTATTTTTAGATTGATCTTTGCATACTGAGGTCAAAGAACTTACAAAAGACAACCCAGTGATTTAAGAACCAGGGGTATAAACTATATGAAGTGTATGAATTATGTAAATTTGACTTTTTTTGTATTCTAGAAAATGAGCAAGTTTTAGATGTATCTTCTGAAGGCAGTACTAAATCAAAAAAGATCATCTTTAAAGAAAATACAAAAAATCTGCACCTCGCCATTCTGTTCAAAAGGTTACACCCTCTCTTTTTAGTGCTGTAAAACTATATTCAAATACTTTTTGTTAGTTTCATTTAATCAGCTTGATTTCTGAAGAACCTCGTGACACTGAAGGCTGGAGTAATGCTAAAGTTTATAGTGCGGTCCCATCTCTAAACTTAAAGTTTAAAAAGTGGTGATAAAACAATGTTCTTTTTGTGTTTGAAGCAAGGCTATAGGCATTACATAATGGCCTCAGAGACAAGACCTTATTTTCTTTTTCAGAGGTCTGCGGTTTTGTTTACTGCTGTAGCTTTTTTATTTTACAGTGATATATGGAGCAGTTTGCAGACTGTATATCTTTTTTTTTTTTTTACATTTTCAAACTTCAACAAAAAAATGAGACCAATTCCCTGATGAGAGGATGTCAAGTATGGTTAAAATATCAACCCATTTCCCCTCCTCTGTGGAGCACAAATAATTTACTCTGCTTCCACACAAAACTCTTTCCCCTCTCTGTGCACCACCAGCACTGATGGAACCAAATAGAGCCCATCTATAATAATGACAAGTACACTGAGTCGAGTGCTAGCGTGAGAAGTTTGACTTGGATCACCATTTATCAGAACAGACGTGGGAGTCATAGAATGGTGAGGTGGGCGTAAGTGTGGACTCGACTGCTCTGCTTTGCAGAATTTTGTCTGGCACATGAGTGGTACACGCTCCAGAAGAATTTAAAGCAAGGCTCAACACTTGTCAGTTTTGAGATTTGGGGCTTTATGGCATTTCATAAAGTGTTTTTCTTTGAAGAGAAGAAAACATCCAAAAGTTTAAAGGCACAGTATGTAATTTTTGTCATCTATTCAACAAACAAAAGCATAGTCTGATGATGCCATGACTGAGTGTGGAATCATGGGAGTTGTTGTAATCATTACATCCAATAGGAAATAATGTTCACGGTTGAGCTAAAGTCTTCAAAACATATAATTATGATATACTGTAAAATTAGTGGAGTTATTTAAACTCTAACAGAGTTAAAAATCAACTCTGAATGAGAGTTACCAGTGTCCCAACATTTTCAGAGTTACACTCTTAACACAAGAACTACTGAGGTGGTCATTTTGGCCATTGTAAATTTAAAAACTTTGTTAAATTAAAACACATATCTATAGTTCCCTGGCTTTTATTAAATATTTGTATAGATCCTTCTAACATTGTTATAGTATTACAATTACAAAACAAAAAAAAGAGTTATGATTATTTCTACCTAGAACTACCATAGTGGTCAAAATGACTGCATTAATATCAATGTCTGCTATGTTACCCCCGTAACTTTAAATATGCGTGCCTTTGTTGCCCAGCAACTGCCTGCTGAGAAAAACATACCTTTCTGTTGGAAAAAAATAACTTTACTTCAGATATGTATTTCAAAACAGCATATTTAGTGGCAGAAAAAGCCTTCTCCCATGCTTAAGAAAATGAAAGAGGTACAGTCATTTGTGGGTGGCCTAACGCAGTAGCCTTACATTATATTTATAGGCTATATTACCATAAAGATTGTAAAGTATTTTTAGGGTGATGAATTAAATATGATCACAGACATTTAAAGCTTAACTTCAATATCTCAATAGCAGTTAAAGATGTTGTGACAATATGACGTCTTATATGAGAATGGTCAGAATGACAAATACGGTAGGACTAATTCTAGTAGTTATAGAGTTCTGTTAGTTCCAGTGTTAAGAGAGTGTTAACACTATAACTGAGTTATATTTACACTAAATAAAACTTTGCGCTACACTGCTGGGAGTGGACTACTACTGTACTTGTTTCTTGACTCTAGTGTAAAGAGTGAAAATTCAATACTTTACCAGAGAGAATTTAATGCTGGTGAGTTTGCTGAGTAGTATCAAAGACTATAGAATACACAAGACATGTCACTCATATGGTTTTGAATAGGGAAAAGTGTAACGTTCAATATGGTGAATGAAACACTAGTACAGGAGCCAATCATCGATCGATATAGACTGATCTCTGGGGGAGATCCTCAGACCAGATGTGTGTTTTACGACAGTTTTGGTGGTCAACAAACACACTTGAATCTCAGTGAATACTTGCTTCACAGACTTAAGAAATATTTCCACATAAAGCTCGAAATCTGTGCTTTTAAATGAACCAACTATACTTGAAAACAAATTTTTTTTGTTTTGTAATCTATATGAAATGAACCTGAGGTACAGTCCATCCTGTCAAACGCACATCAAATGACGGCAGCAACTACTCAAATGCCCACAAACTTGTAAACAAAGAGTCGCTGTCAATGCTGGGGGACCGAGATGGTCAATACTGAAGACCAAGATGTGACTTACTTCTGAAAACCAGCGCAGTCAGACAAAGCATTACTCAGAGGATGATTATGTGTAGAATGGCCGTAAATAAGGTTGGTGTTCCTTTATAGTGCACATACACATTAGCTTGGGCAACCTGAAAATATGCTTATGTTTATTTGATTCAGGCGTTTAGAAACTAAACTTATGAGACATGTGTTGCTTAATTTTATTGGTGATTCCAAATATGTAATGTAATGGTAAACTTGGCAAACAGTTTTGGAGAAATTGATGTTTGGCCATTCAGACAGAATGCGCAGTATACTGCCCGAGAGGCATTTCAAAGATGGCCGCCGACTGAAATCACTTGCCTCAAAAGGACTTTGGTAGTATGAAGTAAAATATGGCTGAAGCCGTTAAAGTGAAATGAGAGATCTAAAGCAATTGCTGATGAGAGACAAGTGCAATGCAGCACAGTAGAGCTTTTATTATGCCAAACTCGACTGATTCCTGTTCTTCTGGTCATTATCACATGGGGAAGAAACAGTGCTGTTTTATCATACAAAGCACATTTTAAGGTTATATTATAATGCTGCTCTGTTGAGTCTAATAAAACACACAACATACAGTATTAAAGTGTTTTTGGCATTTCCCTAAAGCCAAACTGAAAATCAAGGGTCTATGATGTCAAAAGCTTATTTCTTGTAATGAAATGGCTTATTTCTTGTATTTGTATATATATATAAATATATATATATATATATATATATATATATATATATATATATATATATATATATATATATATATATATATATATATATATATATATATATATATATATATTTATATATATATATATATATATATATATATATATATATATTATATGACATATATTAACTGTATATACAGTATAACTATAAATAACTGTTCAAGTTGTTGTTGTTTTTATGTTTTAATTATAAAATATTACATATTGTGCCTTTAAATGTTTCTTTTGTTGCACTTCTTTAAACATAAATTAGAATACGTATTTTTAAAAGGGTATTTTCTAAAAAAATAAAATAAAATTCCGCTACACTGAGCCACAAATTTACACTTCAGCAGCACTTCCACCAAATTTTACAATACAGGCTAAGATTTTTACAGAGTGATATGTAAATTGCCTGATTATATCTATATTATAGATTATCTTAAATTCATCCAATGCTATAAAGTATGAACGTGTACATATTTAAGTGTTAAAAAATTTGCAAAAAGGAAAATAAAAACCTCTGTGTCTTGCCTTAAAAGTATAGAGTAAAAGCACATATTTTAAATCTATATTTTATAATTATATTGCATATTTCCATAGTGAGGATTTGAGGAGAAATATTTGCTCATGAATGCACTGTTTTGTTGTAGTAAATTTGCAGTTGGAGAGCCTCATGCACACAAACACATGCAATTGATGAGTTGCTATGGAAGAACAGAGGCAAGGCCAAAGCACTCAATAGCAGACTGGCATTTTTCCCTCTTTCTCCCCGGGCTCTATTTTGCTGCCGCACTGAAGAAAACGGAAGAGCCATAAAAGTAAATAGGAGAATGGCAAACGGCACATTCCCTCCCCTGAGTTTCCCTCCGCTGATCTTAAAGCACATTCAGCACAGAGGAAAATTGGCTCTTTCAGGAATCCCTGCTAGCCTCAAGACGCCACTTCCTACTACATGCTAATGGGACAGAAAAGATGAAGTCATTGCTTTTGTCAAACGTGAAGTAATGGCCTCGTCCACATAGTCTCACTCACAAAGCTCTACACATAAGCCTGGGTACTCTTTCATTGAACGTGCCTAATAAGAAGATTTTTTTTTAAATACAGTAGTTTTTTGCCTTTATGGTCATCTAATAAATGCACCTTTACGCACATTTGTTTGATCAAAAACTGGAATATTGTAAACTTTCTTAGTATGTGCTGTTGGGGATGTTTTCATGCACTCTGGGGTGATTGTGAATACATATATATATATATATATATATATATATATATATATATATATATATATATATATATATATATATATATATATATATATATATATATATATTATTTTATTTATTTATTTATTTATTTATTTATTTTTTGCATAAATCTGTTAATTAACCTCAGTCCTGATCAAAACTACTGAACTGCTTAGAAAATTATAGGATATTAACTCTTTAATTGCCAAATTCCTAAATTATGTCACTGATTTGGTGAAAAAAAAAACACGTAAATTGGTGTATTTTCAATATAAACAGTGATTGTGGACTGGATTTATTTAACCTTTTATCAAAGTCTTGGACATGTATATCAACACTGCCTTTGATGCATTGTTTTTGATTAATTTTCATTTTTTCTCCTTAAGTTACTGTTGGTGGCTGCTTTTGCCCCATTAACTTCCATTATAAACACATGTTTTGATTGCAAAACCATGACACAATATAATCATGCATTTTTGATTGCTGGTGGTTTTCCCTCTTGGGAAGAGGTAAAATTAGTCATTTTTACTGTTTATCATCAGTTGGCACCATTAACCCTGGGCTTGTGCAAATAAAGTTTCTGGATTTTATACAGAGTATAACAGCAAATTAAAGTGTGTGTATGTGTGTCTGTGAGTGTGTGAGAGTGACCTTTACACACCTTGATGTGTCTGAGAAAATCAAAACATGCATCTCAGCTCTCAGAACTACATGGAGTAAACAAAAACAAAGACTGTGTATTTATGCACCCTCAAATGTGGTTATAATTGAGGTCAATGGGAGCAAAAACAGCCACAACGGTAAATTAGGGAGAGAAAAAATTAACATCTAACAATGCATCAAATCCAATGTTTTTACTAATCGTTCACATGTCCAAAACTGTGATAAAAGGTGAAAAAATAAGTCCAGTCCACAACTACTTTTTATATTGTATAAAATCAGTGACATCGTTTATGAGCAATTAAAGAGTTAAAATCCTGTAATTTTTCTAAACAATTTAGTAGTTTTGATCAGGACTGAGGTTGATTAACAGATTTATTTAAATAAAATATTTATCTGATGCAATTTTACAGCAGTTTAATTCAGTGCATGTTTTCATTCCCAACAAACAAAAGGGTGGTAAATTCAAACAGTGTACAAGGGTTAAAATGGTCCTAATAAGACAATTGACTCTTGTTTTCTGAGAAGCTTAGCAGAATGAAGCAAGTTTAATTAAACGAACGCATAACTGTCTGTTCGGTGTGTAAATTACTTTTTCACTTAAATTAAGCAGATTTTTTTTTCTTAGGCTTTTGGTAGAACCAATCAAGATTTTTAAATTTTACAGAAAATGAAATTGCTGATCTCATGTAACCTCATAATCTCATGTAATTTTGCCTCACATATAAATGTACAGCATATTGAGTTAAGAATCTTTAGACATATGTACTGGAAGACCTATCTACAAAGGAATAACATTGATTTTTTCTTTTTAATTTGTCTTTTTTGTTGTTTCCAATACGATACTTTCACTTTTTTTTTTTACTTCTGCTCAGTATAGTATTGTTTTTATTTATTTATTTTTTTACTAATTTTTTTTTCAATTGTGTTTTATTTAATAGAAACAAATTTTGCCATTAAAGAATTATTATCATGATGATATTTGTGCTCCATATAATTTATATTTACAGAACATGTTTATGAATTTTATATTATACTTGTCTTAATATGGGTGGCACTGTGGCGCAGTGGGTAGCACTGTCGTCTCACAGCAAGAAGTTTGCTGGCTCGAACCCTGGCTGGGTCAGTTGGCATTTCTGTGTGGAGTTCTCTGTGTGGAGTGTGGAACACAGGGAGAACATGCAAACTCCACACAGAAATGCCAACTGGTCCAACCAGGACTCAAACCAGCGACCTTGTTGTGAGTCGACAGTGCTAACTACTGAGCCGTTGTGTTAGTGCCCTATTATTAGTGTTATTACTATTCCTAGTAATGCCATATCGATTTTTAGCATCATCACTCCAGTCCTTAGTGTCACAGGACTTGCTGCTTGGTAAGTGTGTGCAAACATTTCTCTTTTTTTGTTGTTGTATAAGAATCCTTGTTAAACATAAACTGGAAAAAATATTATTTGATACTTTCATTTTCTTATTGGCTTAGTCCCTTTATTAATCTGGGGTCGCCACAGCGGAATTAACCACCAACTTATCCAGCATATGTTTTATGCAGCAGATGCCCTTCCAGCTGCAGCCTATTACTGGGAAATGTACACATCCATACACACTCAATCACACACATACACTATGGACAATTTAACCTACCCAATTCCCCTATATCACATGTTTTTGGACTTGTGGGGGAAGCCAGAGCACCTGGAGGAAACCCACGCGAACACGGGGAGAACATGCAAACTCCACACAGTAACGCCAACTGAGCCAGCCGAGGCTCGAACCAGTGACCTTCTTGCTGTGAGGCAAACGTGCTACCCACTGCGCCACCGTGCAGCCTTTATTTGATACAGGCATTTTTAAAAATGATTATATTTTTCATAAAATTTGAACTTTTGTTCAAATTAATGTGTCTATTAGAGATAAAATATGAGTTTAATATATTGAATAATAAATATATTGAAATCCTTATTTAATACACATTACTTTCAGGATATATTCTTTCATTACATTTCTTTTTACCATCACTAAAAAGTTGTTTTTGTTATTTTAGCTTTCTTGAAGTTTACCTAAGCACTTGAAAATGCAGTGTTATGCACACAGCAAAATATTCATATACAGATAGATCACATATCAGTCTCTCTAAAAGGACATTTTCCTCTTAACGAGATAGTTCACCCAAAAATTTTAATTATGCCATTTTTATCTCACCTTTATTTGTATCAACCAGTTAATAGTTTCTTTTGCCAAAAAAAAAGATATTTCGAAAAATGCTGTAAACCTGTAACCATTGACTTCCATAGTGTTTGTATTTTCTACTATGGAAGTCAAGGATTACAGGTTTTAAGATTTCTTAAAAATATTTTCTTGAGGGCTCAACCGAAAAAAAAAGCTCATACAGGTTCGGAACCACAAGAGGGTGACTAAATGGTGTGTACAGTTTTATTTTTGTGTGAACTATCCCTTTAAATTAGGCTATTTAGAGATTTGGGGTCTGTGCATGTTCAGCCACCAGGTGGCAGTCTATCATCACAAAGTGGATTCCTGCAAACAATCACTAGTGCAGCCAACCAATGCATCTCTCTGACAGAAAGTAAACAAGGGAACGGTAAGAATTCCTGAATATTTTTCAACGTGTGAATCTTTGTAAATAATAATGATAAAACTATGAAATGTTAAACACGATTCCAAACACAGATGACAGATTACATCACAGTAATAATAAACAATTCATCGACAATGTTCATCTCATGTTTAGCTATCATGTTATTTTGTGTTCCCCTCCAAACTTTGTACATAAGGGAAAAATAAGAAATGTTTACACACATGAGTCTATAAGCATTGATAAGAGCCACAGTCATAGTGTACGCCATACTCACTACGTAAGGTAAAGTTGGTTTTATTTTCGCACATGCATAGCCTACGTTCAGTTTTGAATATTGACACGGTTGTTTACCATGCTACTTTAAATATTCGGTCTGAAATCGCATGCAAGTAACGTTGTGAACTCAATACAACATTACAATGTGTGGAGCCTACTTTGAACGTCCTTGGCTGCCAATATTTCCCTATTTAGATTTCGCAGAGAATACTTTAATGAAATATTATTAAGAATGTGCCAGTGTTAATAGAAAACCAACTTTCCCTCTATTATCCATCATGTCTCTCAAATGTTTACCCTGTGCTACTTTGTGTGTCCCCCCTTCTCCTGTCCCAGGACCCTCGTGCACCTTGCTCTCAGGAATGCCTCAGTAATTCCCTCAGGAGTGCTGCTACTTCCTCCCGCATCAAATCAAATGCCTTGGAGCACCAGGTGATGCAAATATTTAGTTTTCCTTGTGCCAGCGGTCTATATGCTCAGTCAGGGCTCTTTGTGATGGTAAAACCCCCCACCTAGGGACAGTCGATGTGGACCGCCGTTTCACTCTCTCTCAAACAGCAAACATACTTTCCCTTTACACAAAGGACAACACGGAAGAAATGCTAATCATCTGCCCGTCAAACTAGCACTTTCACAGAGTTGTCAAGGCCTCAAATGGGGACACGCAGAAATTAGGCACATTTTGATGAGGAGGGTACACTGTGGAGAGAAGAAAATGGTCAATTAACTATTCTATGACTATATGTTTTAACAGAAAACACCCAATAATCTTGATTTCTGCTCTGACAACTTTTAATGTTGAAAAATTTATTTATTGTTGCAGTTTAACAAAGTGACTTATTGAATTCTTAGTAGTCTTAAATATAACTACTACATATAAGATTACAGTCATTTAATTATTGTCAAATTAATAGATTTTGCGGAATCAATAAAAGCAGATTCTCAGTGTGATCCCATGTGCCTTTTGATTTCTATTCAAATTCCTTTATTTACAGGTGTCTTCTCATTTTATTTGAGGTCAATAATACACTTTTATACTATTAGATGTTCTTTGAACCTTCCAAAAACAGACAAAACTTTAACCTTCATATAACATCTCTATTGTATGAAAGGTTGGTTCTTTATAGTGGAAAAATATGTCTTAGAATATTATAATTGTTTTAGAAAAAGTTTCCTTTAACTGTTTACTCACAAGTTCTTTAGAGAATTAAACATGGTTTTATGCTGTGCTAAACTAGCAAACACCCTGTTTAGTGTAGTTATTATGCATTATAAGGTTTTGTGTTGCACTGTCTGCTCTTTCAGTGTTTCTAGCATTATTTTAATATTAATATGTTCGACCCAGTGCATCATCTCTATGCATATGTTGGTCATATTTAGAGGACTAGATGTTGAGGACCCTTATGATGATCTCTCATTTCTGTGTTGCCACCTTTTTTATTATGGTGGCTGTCAGTACACAGTAAATATATTTTTGGAAATTGTAAATAAAGAAAATTGGAGAAACTTTTTATAAGAAAATACTATTTTAATGTTTCTACTTCAAAAGTTCACACAATATTTCAATATTATAAGTTGTTTTTGATTGCTAGCATGAATGAAAGAATATAATTGGCGGCGCGTTCGGTTCGCGAGGCTCAGCGTCTCTCCAGTATCTGCAATTTTGCAGTATTATTCCTGCTCATTTCGGGTCTGTTCGTGCAGAACAGCAGTGCCTTTACATCGTACACCCGACAGGACATCTTGGATATTGGATTGTGCATTCCGGACAGTTTTATTAACAATCTTCGACTCATCCCTGAGATCGCCAGAACACACGGGCCTCAGAGCCCTACACGGCCGGGCGGAAGTGCTCGGAGGCGGCGCAGAGAACGTAAACAAAGACGGGGGAAACGCGGCAGGCTAAGAGCTAAGCTAAAGCTAACACCACACCGGCTCTCTTTACCCAGCATCTTTCTCGCCAATGTACGGTCGCTGGTGAACAAAATGGATGAGATTCGACTGCGCATCAACCACAGCAAAAGATTATGGAACTGTAATGTCATGATTTTCACAGAAACATGGCTAAACAGCGGGATACCAGACAACGCTATCTCGCTAACGGAGCATCAAACATTCCGAGCAGACAGAACGGCGGATGACTCCGGTAAGACCAGAGGCGGAGGATTATGCATTTATATTAACAAAGCTTGGTGCACAAACTCTGTCGTCGTTGGGAGACATTGCTCTGTTAACCTGGAATTTCTAATGGTTAAATGTAGACCGTTTTATCTGCCACGGGAGTTCACCTCCACCATAATAACTGCTGCTTATATCCCTCCCGACGCTGATGCCAAGCTTGCTATGAATGAACTTCATGCAGCCATCAGCAAACAACAGACTGCTCACCCGGAGGCTGCTTTTATTGTTGTGGGGGATTTTAATCACTCAAACTTAAAGACAGTGCTCCCCAAATTCCATCAAAACATTTTCTGCCACACAAGGGGAAACAAAACTTTAGACCAAGTTTACACAAACATGGCTGAAGCATATGCTGTGACCCCCCTCCCCCACTTGGGTCAATCAGATCACCTTTGTTTGTTTCTCACCCCCAAGTACTCACCCATCGTCAACCGTGTGAAGCCATCAGTAAGGACCATCAAAGTGTGGCCAGCGGGGGTGGACTCCACACTCCAGGACAGGTTTGAACACACAGACTGGAGTATGTTTGCTTCCCAGGCCACATGTGGCTCTCACACAGACATTGACAGTTACACTTCCTCTGTTCTGGAATATATCAACACCACCATAGACAGTGTTACAACCCAGAAACAGATCACCACATACCCAAATCAAAAGCCATGGATGAACAAGGAGGTGCGCCTCCTGCTGAAGGCACGCAACACTGCATTCAGATCAGGGGATGCACAGGCCTACAGCACTTCCAGGGCTAATCTGAAGAGGGGCATCAAAAAGGCCAAGCACTGCTACAAGCTAAAGCTAGAGGAGCACTTTTCCAACTCTGATCCTCGGCGCATGTGGCAGGGCATCCAGGCCATCAGCAACTACAAACCCAGCCAGTCCACCCCCACAGCCACAAATGTCTCCTTCCTGAACGAGCTAAATGACTTTTATGCCCGCTTTGAAAGAGACAATACAGAACCCTACACCAGGAACACTACCTCAACCGACCACTCACCTATCACACTCACCTCCTCAGAAGTCTACACCGCACTGAGTCGGATCAATGTGCGTAAGGCTGCTGGACCAGACGGTATCCCTGGGCGCGTCCTCAAAGCATGTGCAGAACAGCTCACTGGGGTATTCACAGACATTTTCAACCTGTCGCTTAACCTAGCAACTGTGCCAACATGCTTTAAAACCACCTCTATTGTGCCAGTGCCCAAACACTCCAGCCCATCATGCCTGAATGACTACCGCCCTGTAGCACTCACACCCATCATCATGAAGTGCTTCGAGCGGTTGGTCCTGGCACATCTGAAAGACTCTCTGCCATCCACACTGGACCCACATCAGTTTGCCTACCGTGGCAACAGGAGCACAGAAGATGCCGTCTCCATAGCACTGCACTCTGTCCTCACACACCTGGACAATAAAAACACTTATGCACGAATGCTGTTTGTTGACTTCAGCTCAGCATTCAACACTGTCATACCCTCTAAGCTAATGATCAAACTTAGAGACCTGGATATCAACACGTCTCTCTGCAACTGGGTTATGGACTTTCTGACTAACAGACCTCAGAATGTTAGATCAGGCCACATCTGCTCCACCACCGTCACACTCAACACTGGTGTACCCCAGGGCTGCTTGCTGAGCCCCTTCCTCTACTCTCTCTTTACCATCGACTGTAGGCCTGTGAACAGATCCAACACCATCATCAAATTTGCAGATGACACCACAGTGATTGGTCTAATCAGCAATAATGATGAGACTGCCTACAGGGAGGAGATACAGCATCTGGCCACTTGGTGCACCGACAATAATCTGCTCCTTAACACCAGCAAGACCAAGGAGCTCATTGTGGACTTCAGGAAGGGACGAACAGGCTCGCATGATCCCATCCACATTAATGGGATGGCCGTTGAGCCTGTCTCATCCTTCAAGTTCCTGGGGACCCACATCTCTAAGGACCTTTCCTGGACCACCAACACCTCCAGCCTGGTCAAGAAGGCTCACCAGCGCCTATTCTTCTTGAGGCAACTTAAGAAGAACCAGCTTTCATCAGCCGTCTTGGTGAACTTCTACCGCTGCACAATAGAAAGCATCCTGACCAACTGCGTCACAGTCTGGTATGGAAGCTGCTCTGTTGCTGAGCGTAAGGCACTGCAGCGGGTGGTGAAAACTGCCCAACGCATCACAGGGACTACACTGCCAACCACTGAGGACATCCAGAAGAAACACTGTCTGCGCCGAGCACGCAGTATTCTTAAGGACACCTCTCACCCTGCTCACAGACTGTTTTCTCTCCTGCCTTCCGGCAGGCGCTTCAGGCTCCCCCGGACAAAAACCAGCAGACTGAGAAACAGCTTTTTCCCCAGAGCTGTCTCCCTTCTGAACTCTGCCCCTCACTGACTCTTTTGCCCCCCCCAATACACCCCCCACACTCCTCTAACTTATACTCCTCACAATCACTGCACTATTTAACATTTGCACATTTAAAGTTTGCACATATTCATTGCACTGATTCATTTACTTGAACTGGACATACCCACTGCACATGGACATTTGTAATTATGTTTATCTGTAAGCACACTTCTGCTATTAATAGTATCCTGTACATATATTCATTTATTGTAAATCTGTTCATAGCTAATACAACCTGTATATAATGTTGATAGTACATCCATCTGTAAATATCACCATAGTTTTTCTATAACTGCACTTTATAACTTATACCTGTATCCTGCACTTGCTGCTATTGCACTGCTGGTTAGACCTAAACTGCATTTCGTTGCCTTGTACTTGTACATGTGCAATGACAATAAAGTTGAATCTAATCTAATCTAATCTAATAATTTAATTCATTCATTCATTTTCTTTTCGGCTTAGTCCCTTTATTAATCAGGGGTCGCCACAGCAGAATGAACCGCCAACTTATCCAGCATATGTTTTACGCAGCGGATGCCCTTCACATCCGCAACCCAACATACTGGGAAACACCTATACACTCCCGCATTCATAAATGACGGCCATATAATGTAATACTAAATTAAATTAGGTAATCATTTTATTTAACTTTTAACTTTTTTTTGTATATTCAAAATAATCTACTGTCTAAATAAATATTTATGAATATAATGGCAAAACGTATATTTCTATATTTTTTTATGAACATGATTATAGATGGTGTCATGGTGGTACAGTGGGTAGCACAATTGCCTCACAGCAAGAAGGTTGCTGGTTCGAGCCCCGGCTGGGTCAGTAGGAAATTCTGTGTTGAGTTTGCATGTTCTCGCCGTGTTGGCTTGGGTTTCCCCCGGGTCCTCTGGTTTCTCCCACAGTCCAAAGATATAGGTGATTTGAATAAGCAAAATTGGCCGCAGTGTATATGTGTGAATGCAAGAGTTGGCGGTTCATTCTGCTGTGTCGACCCCTGATTAATAAAGGGACAAAGCCGAAAAAAATTTGAATGAATGACTGAATGATTATAGATAATTTAAAGCATTAAAAAAATTATATATATATATATATATATATATATATATATATATATACACATATATATAAAATGCCAAAATATAGGTGAAATCATGTTCCATTGTCATTCACCATTACAGATGTAAACAAGTACTTTACTTTTAGAAAACAAGAATATAAAATAAGTATATATGAAGAGTTCAGATGCAAAACCCTCTAAATCCATCAGACCTCTTTTCTTGTAAATGAGCATTTTCTATCAGGCTCCTATAATTATGTTCAGAAGTTTCATTTTATAAGTAATGATAAGGTTATTAGCTAGTAAATAAAATACCTTTTAAAAAAAGAAAAAAATGGCAGATTTTCGTTTGCGTCAACCAGCTAAATCCACTTGTGCTTTTTTTGCAAAAACCTCTAAATCTGCCTATTGGGAAAAGACAGTGTAATTAGCTGAAAAACCACTAAAGATGCAATTACAAATTATTTTACCAAACATAAAACACATTACACAAACCACCTAAAATTAAAAATAGGTAAATCTGTCAAGTAAGTGGTGGTTCATTTCGCTCTGATGAACCAGGGAAAAGCAGAAGGAAAATGAATGAATGAGATTGTCAAGTAAGTGCATTAATCAATAACATTAAAACTGACATGAATTAAATCTGAACAATCTGTTGTCATTTCTGATATTTGGGATTTAGATTTAATGTGAGTAGAACAATGTAAACATTGCAAACATTGTAAGCTAAGCTTGGTAGATTCAAATATTGTAGTGTAAAACATGAAACATCAATATCTGTGCATTGTCCATTAATATAAAAAGCTTATTAGACGTATAGGTATTATGAAGTAATACAAATATTGTATAGTTTTATACATTACATTTATCTTTTTAAAAATAGCTCACAATAGCAGATAAAACACAAGGTAGGCCTAATGGGCTAAAAGGGGATGCCTCTCAGACACTTTTAGAAGCTGTCATTCATTCATTCTCACCATACTTAAGGTCTTGGTCTCTTGTTTATCCTCATAGCATCCACGTGGGATAAAAGAACGGCATCTTAACTCTGTCTTTGAATGAGTCTGATTTACCATTCATTAAACTGCAAAGTAGCGTCACTGTGCAACAAAACGTTATGAATGCACGCTACACTTCCGACTGTACAGTGTGATTCCTTTTTCTTATACTGCACAGAGTTTCGAGGTAAGGGACGTTTTTATTTGCCATTCACTGACAGTCAGACAGGCTCATATAGTTCATCAAACTCCATCTTTTAAAATTGAGGTCGAAAGTGGAATAAAACAGTCTCCTCATAAAATCCGGCGTACCAGCGCGCTGCTACATTAAAAACATATGATTCGATTCGCGCCTTCTGATTGGTTCTCGGGGTATAGCAGCTTTTGCTGTCAAATGCAAGTGCCGTTTAGCAGCTTTTGCCAACAAACTGTTATTTCGTTATGTATTTTTGATTTTGTCACTTTATATGTATGTACAATGCATCCGGAAAGTATTCATAGCGCTTCACTTTTCCCACATTTTTTAATGTTACAGCTTTACTTCAAAATAAAAAACCTAAAAAATCACATGTACATAAGTATTCACAGCCTTTGCTTAATACTTTGTTGATGCACCTTTAGCAGCAATTACAGCCTCAAGTCTTTTTAAATATGATGCCACAAGCTTGGCACACCTGTCTTTGGGATTTTTTGCCCATTCCTCTTTCCAGTACCTCTCAAGCTCTATCAGGCTGGATGGGAAGCGATGGTGTACAGCCATTTTCAGATCTCTCTAGAGATGTTCAATAGGATTTAGTTTGGGCTCTGGCTGGGCCACTTAAGGACATTCACTGAGTTGTTGTGAAGCCACTCCATTGCTTTTTTTTTTTTGGCGGTGTGCTTTGGGTCATTGTCCTGCTGGAAGATGAACCGTCGCCCCAGTCTGAGGTCAAGAGCACTCTGAAGCAGGTTTGCATTCAGGATGTCTCTGTACATTGCTGCATTTATCTTTCCCTCTATCCTGACTAGTCTTCCAGTTCCTGCTGCTGAAAAACATCCCCACAGCATGATGCTGCCACCACCATGCTTCACTATAGGGATGGTATTAGCCTGGTGATGAGCGGTGCCTGGTTTTCTCCAAACCTTAAGCCTGGAATTTACTCCAAAGAGTTCAATTTTAGTCTCATCAGACCAGAGAATTTTGTTTCTTATGGTCTGAGAGTTCTTCAGACCAGGCAGGGAGTGGCTTACGTCTGGCCACTCTACTATACAGGCCTGATTGGTGGATTGCTGCACAGATGGTTGTTCTTCTATAAGGTTCTCCTCTCTGGAGTTCTCTGAATGCTGGAGTATAGACAGAGTGACCATCGCGTTATTGAACACCTCCCTGACTGCTTCTCCCTGATCACTGAGCTTAGATAGCCGGCCAGCTGTAGGAAGAGTCATGGTGGTTCCAAACATCTTTCACTTACGGATGATCGAGGCCACTGTGCTCATTGGGACTTTCAGAGCAGCAGAATTTTTTTCTGTAACCTTCCCCGGCCTTGTGGGGAAGGTTTTTTTTCTTCACTTTCGCCAATTAGTGAAGTTTTTTTCCCTCTCCGCTGTCGCCACTGGCTTGCATGGTTCAGGATCCGTAGAGCTGCGCATCATTTGGATTTGCTCTTCAGTGTTTGGACTCTCAGTAGTGATTATTAAACCACACTGAACTGAGCTAAACTGAACTGAACTTAAACACTAAAAACTGAACTACACTCTTCCAATTTACTATAATCTTTTATGTGAAGCTGCTTTGACACAATCCACATTGTATAAGCGCTATACAAATAAAGGTGAATTGAATTGAATTGCCTCGAGACAATCCTGTCTCAGAGGTCTACAGACAATTCCTTTGTCTTCATGCTTGGTTTGTGCTTTGACATGCACTGTCAACTCTGGGACCTTAAATAGACAGGTGTATGCCTTTTCAAATCATGTCCAATCAACTGAATTTACCACAGCTGAACTTCAGTTAAGCTGCTGAAACATCTCAAAAATGATCAGTGGAAACAGAATATACCTGAGCTTAATTTAGAGCTTCACGGCAAAGGCTGTGAATACTTTTGTACATGTGATTTTTCAGGTTTTTTATTTTTCATAAATTTGTAACAATTTCAAAAACTTTTTTTTCACATTGTCATTATGGGGTATTGTGTGTGTAATTTTAAGGAAATAAATGAAATTAATCCATTTTGGAATAAGGCTGTAACATTAAAAAAATGTGGAAAAAGTGAAGAGCTATGAATACTTTCCGGATGCACAGTATACTTAAGTATACGATAATAGTATGTCATCCTGTATAACACCATACACTCAAAAAATGATGTTTGCTGCTTGTTCAAACTTTTAAATTTTAAAATGAACTCAATCAAGACAATTCTTTATTTATTTATTATTTTTATTTATTTATTTATTTATAATTTTATTAATTGTTTTATGTTCAGTCCACTTAAGTTTGTAAAGACAATTAAGTTAACTTTTTTTGGTCAACAACAGCTAACATTTGTCCAGATTGAACAGTATAGAGTACAGTTGACACTATATTTATAATCAAAATGATCCTTGTAAGTAATGATATACAGTATGTCAGAACTTCAGATAGTTTCCCAAATGCTCACCTCACTTGATCCCTAAGCAGTGCACTTCACTCCAAGTAAGAGTCACGTATTCTGTGTATTTAAACCATTACCAGTACCAATACCAAAAAACAACACACACACTTTACTTGTTCCCCTCAAACATGGATCTCCATTCTGGCCTCAGCACGGTTGGGATGAGCTCAAGCGGGACGTTTAAAGAGCCCCCACAGGGAAACAGTGAGCGAGTGCCACACTTTCCTTTGGCCAAAACAGCAAACATACCTTCCCTTCAATGCCACACAAAAGCTTACAAGCAGCAAATGCTAATCGTCCGCCCGTCAAAGCATCTCCAGTCTGAGGTGAGCAGCTCTGGAAGCTGTCATCCCTGCAGAGCTTCTGACGGGTTCATCTGCCCTCAGACAGAGAGACCAGAACAAAAAAACAGTGCCGGGCTCCAGGGATGTGGGCTCATTATTAGTATGCATGCCGTTGTGTTCTCCCATTGACTTTTGCACTGAGGACAAGGCCGGCGAAGCACTCTTTTATTAGGCAATGGGGAGCTTATCTTATTCATCTGTGAACTGCTCCATTACGTATGCAGGCAGATCCAATGTTATCTCATTACTGATGGCCATCCGTGCATCAGACGCCGAGAATGCGCTGAGATGGAGATTTCGTTTTTGGGCATTGTCTATATTCAAAGTAGTTAATGTAGGTGAGGCTTTTAGGGAAAGTTCATGCACAAAAAAATATTCTGGGATCATTTGTTCACCCTCTTGATTGATGTGTGACTTTTTGTTCTTTAGAAGAATCTTTCAAGTCTTTTTTTTTTGTTTGTGCAGTAAAAGTCAGTGCAGTCAGAAGAAAAATGGACAACACTCATTGGAGGAAAAGAGTTTTATACATGTTTGGAGTGATGTGAGGGTAAATAACAGTAATTTTAATTTGTGTGTGAGCTATCACTTTGCATTTTGTGTGGTTCAGTCATTAAGCTGGTATCATTTTTGCATTGTGCATATATTGTTTTAGTTTTTTGTTGATATTTCTTTTTCATATCCAATTTTTTTTAGTTTTGTACATTTCTGTCGTACTCGCTTTTGACATATGATACTTGTTTTAGTTTTTCTAAATTTTCAATAGTCGTAATTTGTTTTTATTTTCGATTGATTTATTTCACTTTGCACTATTTGTGCTTCAGTAATTTAATTATTTCAATTATAATAATATAAATTTCTAATTTTTTATTCATTTAGTCATTCGATTATTTTTTTCAAACCTAATATCGGTCACACTTTACAAAGGCTCATTAGTTAATGTTGATTAATGCATTTACTAACATGAACAAACAATGAACAATACATTTACCACAGTATTTGTTCCTGTTATATAATGTTAGTTAATAAAAATACAGTCATTCATTGTTAGTTCATGATTAGTTCATGTTAGTAAAGGCATTAACTAATGAACCTTATTGTAAAATGTTACCCTAATATATATATATATATATATATATATATATATATATATATATATATATATATATATATATATATATATATATATATATATATATATATATATATATATATTATTTCAGCTTTTTTTTTACTTCAACAAAAATATTTTTAATAGTTTCGTTTTATTTAATGATAAAAACACTTCAAACATTAAGGGCCTGTTTTAAAACTTTTAAAAGCAAATTATCTATTAAATAAAATTAATTAAGATTAATCAAGAAATTAAGATTATTAAAACTAATGAAATAAACTGTGATCATACTAAATTTGTTTATTTTTTAAATATGAAAATAAGCTGCTGTTAAAAACATTTAAAAAAGGGAAAAAACACATAGTTTACTGCAGTTTTTTAATTAAAACTGTTTAATTAACAGTAATAACAGTAATAAAATAATTAATTAAATGGGTGACAAAGTGGCCCAGTGTTTAGCACTGTCACCTCACAGCAAGAAGATCACTGGTTTGATTCCTGGCTTGGGTCAGTTGGCATTACTGTGTGGAGTTTACATGTTCTCCCTGTGCTTGCGTGAGTTTCGTCCAGGTGCTTAGTTTTCCCCCACAGTTTAAAGACAAGCGCTATGGGTGAATTGAAGAAACTAAATTGGTAATAGTGTATGAGTGAGTGTGTGAATGAGTGTGTATGGATGTTTCCCAGTACTGGGTTGCAGCTCGAAGTGCATCCGCTGTGTAAAACAAATGCTGGATAAGTTGGCGGTTCATTGCGCTGTGGCGACCCCTCATTAATAAAGGGACTAAGCCAAAGGAAAATTAATTAATTAATTAAATTTACCATATGAAAGCTGCACTGTGAGTCTTGTTGCATGACATTTTTTTGGGTAAATTAGATGTAACATTTTGCACTGAAAAATAAACATAGATAAACAGCAGACCTAAATTAGTGTATGAGTGTACCGCCCATAGCGTATGAGTGCATGTGTGATTGTATGGGTGTTTCCCAGTACAGGGTTGCAGCTGGAAGGGCATCCGCTGTGTGAAACATATGCCAAAGTAGTTGGCGATTCATTCCACTGTGGTGACCCTTGATAAATGAGGGACTAAGGTAAAGGAATGAAACAGAACAGATTTTAATGCATGTAAAACAAAGTTACGATATGTTACGTAGTCATTCATTCATTAATTTTGGTTCCCTTTTACAATAAACATTAATTTGTTAAAAGGCACCTATGATTAAAATCATCTTTTGTAATCTGTTTGGACAGAACTATGTGTAGTTATAGTGTGTCCACAGTCATACTGGAGTGATAGAAACACAGTAAGTCTCTTTTTTAAAATTTCCTGACATTAAAATAAGTCCCAAATCCCAGTGATTTTTAGGCCCACCGCAATGTGACGTAGGAGTGTGGTTTCTCTGCCCACCGAATCGATTGACCGATGCCATGTTTCTATAAAAGCATGTATACACATATTCACAGAACTTTTTTTTGCAAATAAACTGAGATTAAAATGTTACAACTTTCAGTGATTTATTTTTTATTTATTTTTTTTAAAGTGAAAATGTTATTAAAACATGAGAGCATGTTTGTAATAAAGACAATAAAATCGCTATATTCACCACGGCCGCATCACGTCAGTAAACGCTAATATGTGTGTGTGTGAGACTCATCATTTCAGAATGGCTTGAATAAACTCCACCACAAATACGTCAAATAAACTTACTTGGTAATTTTGACTAATGAGCTGTATTTCAACTTCATCCAAGTCTATCACTGTCACTGTGCTGTTTATCAGACATAAAGCATGATGAGAAGCAGACATGCTGAACAGTGGGCGGGGAGAAGCAGCTCATTTGCATTTAAAGCCACGGTCTACAAAAATAGCTACAGGGTTATACTAGGACAAAAACGGGCATATTCTGGAGGCTATAATAAATAATCTGATTGGTATTTTGAGCTGAAACTTTACAAACACATTCTGGAGACACCAAAGGCTTATCTTACATCTTGTGAAAGGGGGAAAATGGTGCCCTTTAACTCTAGTCAATGTATTTGCTACAGCATTTATTAATCACAGTTATGTACTTAATAGCATTGGTTAATTAATTAATTAATTAATGATCAAATTTATTTTCATGAACTAACATTAGCAAAAAATAATAAATACTGTAATGTGTTGTTGTATGTTTATTCAAGTTATTAAATACATTAACTTATTTTAACTAATGTAAATTGTATTGTGGGTGGCGCAGTGGGTAGCGCTCTCGCCTCCACGCAAGAAGTTTGCTGGTTCGAGCCTCAGCAGTTGGCATGTGTGGATGTTCTCCCCATGTTCACGTGGGTTTCCTCCGGGTGCTCCGGTTTTTCCCACAAGTCCAAAGACATGCGCGATAGGTAAATTGGGTGAGCTAAATTGTCCGTAGTGAATGTGTGAGAATGAGTGTGTATGGATGTTTCCCAGTGATGGGTTGCAGCTGGAAGGGCATCCGCTGCGTAAAACATATGCTGGATAAGTTGGTGGTTCATTCTGCTGTGGCGACCCTAGATTAATAAAGGGACTAAGCTGAAAAGAAAATGAATTAATACATTTTGTTGTGA